>NC_061820.1:4311577-4314077 GCF_019202785.1 Penaeus chinensis
GGAGAGGGGGAGTAGAGAGGAGGAGGGAGAGGGGGAGTAGAGAGGAGGAGGGAGAGGGAGAGGGAGAGGAGGGAGAGGGAGAGGGAGAGGAGGGAGAGGGAGAGGGAGAGGAGGGGGAGGGAGTAGGAGAGGGAGAAGAGGAGAGGGGGGGAGGGGAGGAAAAAGAGGAAAGGGAGCAAGGTGACACTACCGAGGTGTTACGAGTGTGGCGGGTTGGATTATGTAAGAGGGAGGGCAAAGGATGCAGGGAAGGGGAGGGGCGATAAGACAGAATGGAGGAAGGAGGGAGCGGAGGGAGAAATAAAAGGGAGACGAGGGATACAAAGGAGTCGGGGGGTAAAGCGAGAGGAGAAGGGAGGAGGAAGAACTAAGGGGGGGGGGGGAGGTCTGGCTGTCCTGACTGGTCTCTGTCTGCCGCACACATTTTGCACACTCAGCGCGTTAACAGATTTAAGGGTTCTGGCTACACGACTCCAAAATAGCCACCAGAAGGCTATGACTCGTCCTTCGCCTTCATCAGCATGCTAATCTCTCGCCGCCGCTGTTGCTCAGGCAAATTGTATGACGGCGGTTTTTGTTACCGCTGTTTATGCTGCTGATTATGCTGCTCTTCTGTTAAGACTCCGGGGTTTTATTGCTGACGTACCTAGCATAGATATTACTGTTGTGTGCGTGATATGCCAATGTTTATATTGTGATGCAACCACTCGAATTCTTCTTGATGGTATTTTTACATTGTTTTTACTTGCTGTGTGGTCCGTTATCGACGATGACGTGGCCGACAATACCGCCGCTATCGCAGAAACAAAGCCTCGTTTTCGAAGTGGTTGAATACACCCGAATTCAACCTGTTCATGCCATCCATCAACCTGAAGTTACAAAGAACCGGCTTAGCACTCGCATCAACCAAATATCTTCAGGCTGGACTGAGCGCGTGTACATACAACCGACGCGCCGTTTTGTTTACGTTCAGCGGGGCGGCCGGAGAGGGACCCGCACGTGCTCAGGAGTGCGTGGCCACTTTCTGTAAACCGGAGTGTTCGCTCTGTCTGGCAACAAAATCGGATTAAGGAGGCTGAAGACTCACCAGACGTCTCCACCGCGCATCCTTTTTTAGCTCTCGATTAATTCTACCCTTTGCTCTACCATTTTTTTTCTCCATCTTCACACACTTCCCTCCCTGCTCTTCCCTCTAACTCACTCTTTCCTTCGTCTCTTTATCCTTCTTTCCTTCCTTCCTCCCTCTGTCCCACCCACCTTCTTCTCCCTCCAAAACCACGACCATGCAGGGGCTCCCTTGCTGTAACTCGACGCGGCGTAAATTACCAATAATCGATCTAATTCGCCAGGTGTTAGCAAGGCAAGGGCGCGGCAGCCCTACGACCTACGAGGAAGGCGTGCGTATGGGGTTGGGGCTGGGGAAGGGGAAGGGGAAGGGGAAGGGGATGGAGAGGGAAAAGGGGAGGGGGAAGGAGAAGGGTAAGGGGAATGTGAAAGAAAAGGAGAAGGAGAAGAGGGAGAGGAAGGGGAAGGGAAAAAGGAAAAAAAGGAAAAGGGAAAAGGGAAGATGAAGGGTTACGAAAAGGGAATGGGGGGGGGGGGGAGGAAAGGGAGAGGGAAGGGGAAAAGGAAAGAGGAAAGGAAAGGGGTAAAAGGGAAATATAAGGAGGAGGAAGGGGAGGGTGGCGTGGACGGGCGATTTGCGTGCAAGAGGGAGTCGGTGATAAGGAGAAGGAGGGGGGGCGTAATGGAAAGTCGGGGGGGAGGGGGGATTATCACGTAAGGTTTGAAAGGATAAAGTGCAACAGGAAACAAAAAAAAGTAAAGGTAACAGAAAAACAGACAAGGGGAGAGGGATGGAGTTACTGAAACAAGAGGGGAAATGGGGAGGGGGAAGAGGGGAGAGAAGAAAGAGGATGAGGAGGAAGAGGAGGAAGAGGAAGAAGAAGAAGACGAAGACGAGGGAGAGAAGGAGGGAAGGAAGGAAGGAAGGATGGTAGGAAGGAAGGAAGAAAAAAAGAAAAAAAGAAATCAAGAATGAAAAGAAAGAAAGAAAGGAAGAAAAGAAGAAAGAAGAAATAGACGAAGGGGGAGGAGGAGAAAAACGGACAGGAGAAAGAAATAAGGATGAAGAGACTGGACGGAGTTAGTATGAATGATCCGAAGCGCAATGAGAGGTCAACGCGCTACAGAACGACAAACATGAAGGTTAAGGGGTGCCAAGAGGGAGCCGCCAAAATAGCAAGAAAAATGGAATAACGAAGCAATCTGAGGCGCAAAAATACAAAATCCGAGAGAAGGGAGAATAAGATATCTATAGGAGCCAAGATATCACACGGAGCTAATAAAGGATCAGTGATAAACGCACGAAGTAAAATAAAAAATAAATAAATAAAGTAAAGTAAAAATAGCACAAGAATGAGTTTAAACGCCCACATTCATTCACTTTAAGGAGAAAAAAAAGAAGAAAAAAAAATAGACAAAGAGCCAAGTGCCCATC
>NC_061820.1:4321577-4334077 GCF_019202785.1 Penaeus chinensis
GGAAGGAAGGAAGGAAGGAAGGAAGGAAGGAAGGAAGGAAGGAAGGGAGGGAGGGAGAAAGAGAGAGTCATCACGTAATATTTCGGTCAAACTCGAAACGTTCTGAGAATTAATATTCATTATCATATTCTTTACCTAAAATGAATTAATCATCTGATATTAACCCGTCTTTCGCTAGTATTCATTGAAATCGCAAATTGAAAAGATGACTTCCAGAGGAAGGCAAATTTACTATCATTATCATTACCATTATTATCACTATCAATACTTAACATCAACAACGGCAACAGTAGTAATGACAGTATTACTAGTATAAATAACAACAACAAAATTCCACCGCCACCAACGCTGCGCTCCCAACGACGTCCAAAACATCCTCCGCCTCATCCCAGGGTCGAGATCACAGGACGCAACATCCCCCAGCGACGTGTAACACCTGCTGTGCCGATGAAAGAGGAGTCCGCAGGCAGCGTCTGGCAACCCCCCCCCCCCCTCCCTTTCCCCGAAGAACGACGGCCCAGGAAAGATCTCGATCTCAATCTCTGTCTCTATCTCTACAGACGGAGTTGCCGGAAAGTTACTTGCTTGTGGATCTACGGGAATCGTCTAACGTTTCGAACGATGCTGATTATATTAATAGCAACAAAGCTTCCTTCCACAAATATAAAAACATATATCCACAAAAAACGAGTATACGAAGCGGATACATGTCGCCGACACCGCAAAAACAAGCCGCTATCTTGACCTGTGACGAACCCCTGGATAGACCCTGGCGAACCCAAGGAGTCACACCGCCGTGGCAAGGTCCTTGGCTGTGACAACACGTCGCACGTGCGTTCTTCACACGGCCGCACCACCACCGTCCGTGAAATAACATTTCCTTTAAAATCCAGGCACTCGAAATAAAGTTAAAGTTAAAAATTTAAACTAGTTGTTAATGCTAGACTTTTCATACCCATAGGAAATATATATTCTTCATGCGGGGAAATGGACAGCAAATGTAACAATAATTTTACCAACAAGCTGCAAGACTGCTACTACTAATGATAATTATCATTATCTGGCCTTTGCTTCCAAAGGCCAGACAAACGGACACGGAGGAAACAATTCTACGTCGAGAGTAGGGGGGAGGTAAGAGAGCGAGGGCGGGGGGAGGGGGGCGAAGGATCTCCGCCAGTGCATACGTGAATCCAAACACGTTTCCCAACGCACAAGAACGGTAGTGCATGACGAGACGGTAATGCATGACAGATCTATCAAGAAATCGCGACACGCAGGTTAGTCTGAACGGTCTTGGAATGTAGCGTTATGGACAGCCAAGGCATATCGTAACGGGGAAATTAACGTAAACTAACATGGCATGATGGCAAGACCATGTTTACAAGAATTCTAATATTAGATGAAGGATGTTACGAGACGGAACAACAGCGCGTACATAACAGCTACTCAGAAGTACATGGGAACAAACGACACAAACATGTGTTGGCGATGCAAAAGTCATACAAAGAGCAAACATACAAACAAGAGAGAGAATGCGAGAGAGAGAGAGAGAGAGAGAGAGAGAGAGAGAGAGAGAGAGAGAGAGAGAGAGAGAGAGAGAGAGAGAGAGAGAGAGAGAGAGAGAGAGAGTAGAAATACAGAGAGAGGAGAAATAGAGAGAGAGGAGAAATAGAGAGAGATAAATAGAGAGAGAGGAGAACTAGAGAGAGAGAGAGAACCAGAGAGAGAGAGAGAGAGATGAGAGAGAGAGATGAGAGAGAGAGAGAGAGAGAGAGAGAGAGAGAGAGAGAGAGAGAGAGAGAGAGAGAGAGAGAGAGAGAGAGAGAGAGAGAGAGAGAGAGAGAGAGAGAGAGTAGAAATACAGAGAGAGGAGAAATAGAGAGAGAGGAGAAATAGAGAGAGATACATAGAGAGAGAGGAGAACTAGAGAGAGAGAACTAGAGAGAGAGAGAGAACCAGAGAGATAGAGAGAGAGATGAGAGAGAGAGATGAGAGAGAGAGATGAGAGAGAGAGATGAGAGAGAGAGAGAGAGAGAGAGAGAGAGAGAGAGAGAGAGAGAGAGAGAGAGAGAGAGAGAGAGAGAGAGAGAGAGAGAGAGAGAGAGAGAGAGAGAGAGAGAGAAAGAGAGAGAGAGAGAAGCAAACAGCCATTGACTCCCTAAGAAACCTCACGTCGGAAGTAGCTCCAGAGTATCCCATGGCAGGATCACAACTAGGCAGGCGTTAACACCCGGCCGGGGATGCCCTCCACTCCACCCACACCGCAGGAGATAATTCATTAAAGGGGACGCTACCGTGCAAGGGTCAGGGCGATACCGGGGTCACAGAGGAAAGGATAAGGCGTTACGGCCGATGCAGTAGTACACACTGCTATTCCAACACTGTACACGAGACCAGCACAGGTAAGCAAGCAGGTGATCAGGCAGTCAGGTACGCATGACTAGGGAGGAGGAGGAGGAGGAGGAGGGGGGTAAAAAATGAGGAAGGTGGGCGGGGTATGGGTGGAGGAGGGAAGGGGGAGGGGTAAGGAACACATCCGGCGCTAGGGTCAAGGAGGGTCACGGCCACCTCGACACCACTTCCTCCACCCTTCACCCTCACAGGAGCTCTTTGATTACTTTACAACTCGTCGCCTCATACTTCTCGGTAACTCACCGTGTAAAAGCAAATCGCCCGCAATGATAAGCTCTATAACCTGTTGCCTCCCGATGCCCATGTCTACCGCCCTATTCCATCGGTAAATTAGACAACACAACCCAGCGTGCAAATTGCGAAGTGCGGCCAGCATGAACATCGCAAGTGAACAAAAGTTATAAAATTTACTAGCCACCTCCCTTTCCCCAAACTGACGTAGACAATAACAAACACTTCCCCCTCCCCTTCCGCCCCTCCCCCCCCCCCTTCTACACTGTCGGTCTTCCTCCTACCCTCTACCATGTACCTGAACAAGCTTCCACAGCGCATAATTCGAGCAGCACGAATAAGCACGCACACACACAAACACAAGAGACAATCGCTGAGAACTTTGCCCGTCGGAACTTCTCAAGGCCAAACACGGCAACTTGACAATTTCGCGACTTCCACTTCGAGACTTCGGGGAACATTTCGGCAGCTCAGTTGGGAACTGTGGAGCTGTATTTCTCCTCGGGCACACGCGAACATTGCACGGTGGCACAAAGACAATACTAATTGGCTTCCCTTCCACCTCGCACACGACTTTCCTTCCAGAAAAAAACAAGAAAAAAAAACAAGAGAAAAAAAAGAGGGAAAAAATCGACCCCTCTGCCCACACGGAGTTCCGCGTTCGTCCGTCACCCGAGACAAAACAATGCTGGTCTATGGGTATATTAATCTTCCGTTCCCACTGTGAACAAATTATCTCCATTTCTTGAGATCTGGCCCTTCGCCCGAGAGAATATCGAACGTACATGTTTTTTTTCCCACACACAGCTACAGAAGCAAAGTTACTTTGACACAGCGCAAATTCTTACAAAAAAAAACACAATGCAGTTCAGCTTTATATTCTCTGAAATACAACCCACAACTCTCCCCTCCTCAAAAAAATCCCACAACACTCGAATCCAGCCCGAAAAGCCTGCCCCCATGGCAGAAGTCAAACAAACAATCAAAAAAAAAAAAAAAAAAACGAGCATGCAAGTGGGGAGCGCCCCTGGTAATTAGTTAACCGTACCATATTAAGAAGATAATGACGTGCTTGAAAGCGTTGATTGTCAGATTCCCTGCGAGTGCTGAGATGCTGCTGCTTCTCCGCAACACTGCTTCATCACTGCCGCAACAAACCCACACTTTGACCACGTACTCGCAGCAACACACGCAATACGCACAATCTCGTTAATGAAGCAATTCTGATCAATATGCACATCTATGAGAGAGTAAAGCCGTCACTTCCATCACTTCGAAAGCATCTAATGCACTTATATTTGTTTTCCTCTTTCGTTATATACAGATTATCATTAATTATTTTCCTTCTTCCAACGAAAGCACAAAGCCTTGCAAAAAATCAAGAGAGAGAGAGAGATCAGTGGATCGAAATTTTAAAAGCCGGCACAAGACGTTGTTAGTATCCAGCAGCGGTCCAAGCCGAGAGAGGTATTGCGTCCCACCTTCACACGAGCACGAGCGCACAACACTGGCGTGGCTTTGACCGCCAGGCAGCCACTGGGGAGGTACGACTTGGCTGCCGGGATGCGACGGAGCTGCTTGTTGTCATCTCCGCCAGCCTCGCTGCCAGGCGCACGACGCTCCACAGTTCCCCCTGGAAGAGCTACGAAAGCACACCCGATAACGTATTTTCAGGCCTGAACGACATCCCTAACTGAGGCTGTCTGATTATCGTCTATCGCGCTTGCAGGGAAACCCCAAAATCCAAGCGTGAGGAAGCACATGACAATCTGACAGCGAGAGGGAGAGCAGGTGTGTTGCCGGGAACCTGAGCCCGACCCCAACACCTGAGCTGACCGGCCCCACGTGAGGAGACACAGCTGGAATTATGCATCCGAGGAGACTCTCGCACTCATCCCGCGATGCAGCCTCGCCTGCACTTCTTCCTGCTTCAAGGAGGAAGTCTCAAGGAGGAAGTTTCGGATGCACAAGCCTCTCCATCCCGACATGGCACTTGAGCACGCCTCTTCTCCTCCCATTGATTATTTCTATTAAAAGAAATGAACCGCAGACGAGAGAAAACGAAAAAAAGTGAAGGACTCGGTGCTTACTAATTAACCCCGACTCACATCCCAATATCCTCAACATCCTAAAATCCTGTCTGCACAAGGACTGCACAAAACCTTGCTAAAGGAGGATTAAAAACAGTTCTAAAATCCCAGCCTCATTCCGGTGCCCCGAGAAGCGTTTGTGCGGCGGGCCAGCGTGATCCCTCTCCTGGCACTGCGGTCACGGTCGCTTGCCGCAGCAGCCGCCAGTACCCAGCGGTGCCACGGGAGAAGAACGGCGAGGCACGCATGCCGTATTCTCCCTTCGTGCAACTGTAACGGGACGACGCGACGGGTCACGCCCACAGCGACAATGGGTGGGCGGAAGCATTCTCCACGCCCGCACATTGGCCTAAACACAACACCTTGTTACGGAAATGCCGCCAAAAGCCGTGAGAACCGACAAATAGCTTGGCCAAAAGCATGCAATCACGTCCGCGCACATCAAAACACACACACACACACACACACACACACACACACACACACACACACACACACGACACAGACACAGACACAGACACAGACACAGACACAGACACAGACACAGACACACACACATACACATACACATACACATACACATACACACACACACACACACACACACACACGCACACACACACGTGTCCCCTTTTCATTTAGTCCTACTTATACCGCGTGGAAATCCCCCTTACTCTTCCTCCCCTCGGGCCTTCACACTCTCTGACTTTCCAACACCTAACCTTAACACCAAAGCATCTTCACGCACTTGACCTTCTAACACACTTTTTTTTGCCTTCCCTACACTTAATTCCAAACGCACTCTCGCCTACACCCGACCTTCTCGTCTGCCTTTTTCCTCTTTGAGTGTTCTTCAAAAACATTCCCATTTCTATTTACAGTCTCCCGGTCTTACGCAATCTTTCCTTCCTATTTCCTACTCGTCCCTCGGAAAATACTCGGGGTATCTAACAAGCTTTCCTCAACATCACAGTGACTTAACAGATGGATGGATGTCTGGATGGGTAGGTGGCTATGTGGCTGGGTGGATGGATGGGTGGATGGGTGGGTGGATGGGTGGGTGGGTGGATGGATGGATGGATGGATGGATGGATGGATGGATGGATGGATGGATGGATGGATGGATGGATGGATGGATGGATGGATGGATGGATGGATGGATGGATGGATGGATGGATGGATGGACGGATGGACGGACGGATAGACGGATGGACGGATGGACGGACGGATGGACGGATGGACGGACGGACGGACGGACGGACGGGTGGGTGGATGATTGGATGGATGAATTAATTAACGAACGAATGAACGACCGGACGGACTGGATTGTATTGGATGAGATGGATTGGATAGATAGATGGAAAGCGCAAGAGGAAAAAGAGGAGAGTACAAAAAGAAACCAAGAGAAAAGAAAAACAAAAAAAGGAGAGCGAGCGAATTCCAACCCGGCCTGCCCTCGCGCAAGCACGTCTGCAACCGGCTTCGTCCGCGCGGCTCACGGAGGCCCCCAAAATGCAACACGAACCGCAAGGGGCCGAGTGGCATACAAATGCAACCCCCAACCCGAGCCTTCGACAGCAGCGCAAGCACACGCAGGAAACTCAATTCCATCTCCCAACCCAGGCATCTGATTCGCATGTGGTCGTTTACCCTTTCGGATACATAAAAAAGGCCCCTCGCACGTATCCTATATCTTACATCGCGTATCCTAAGCTCCTTTATCGTTCGGCTCGTAAGAAAGCCCGTCAGTAAAACCCAAAAAAAAAGAAGCAAATACAAAACCGAATAAAAACACTAGTCCTTAAAACAGAACAGCCTTGCATAACAAAACACACACGAGGTACGGTCGGGAGGGTCGCAAAAACAGATCAACCTACAACAACACGTACGGACAGATACGCATTCACATTCGGACACACACACTCACTTGCATGTAATACACAGATGAAACTACACCCACGCCTTTTCTCCACGGGATTCCCTTACACTACCACACGCGCTCACAAACTATAACCTAAACGCCTATAATCCCACAGCACCCCCACCCATACCCCCACAATATACACTAACTACACGCACTAACCCTCAACCACCCATACCCCTAACCCCACACCCAAGCTTCTATCACGCCCACACTGCCCACACCCCTAAAAAAAATCCCCTGCACGACCTACACACCCACACCCCTACCCCCATACCCAAGCCTCTATGACGCCCACACTTCCCCCAATCCCACAAGAGAACCACCCACATGCTTCTACACCCACCCCACACCCCAACCCCCACACAAAAACCTCTATTGCAACCGCGCCGTTCTTGCCTTCCCGGCTTCGGCTCAACATGACCTGCAAGCTGCATGAGCCTCGCCTGCCTGTCGTCGGCGGTCACGAAATGTAAGCAGGTAAACACGCTTTCGCACACACGCACGTATCGCGGTGGTGATGGTGAAAACAAAACTGTGACACTAATTATATTGAAAAAAAGAAGAAATATAATGCTATTAACCCCAACAAATAATGAAAACAAAACAGAAATACGATCAATAACTTAGACCAAACCCCCCCCCCCCCAAAAAAAAAAAAAAAAAAAAAAAAAAAAAAAAACATAAAAACACGGAACATCCAACTCGCCGACACGAAGGCAAGCACGAAAGGCCTCCTACATGCAAACGCGAACGCACGCACACACACACACACACTCACAAACTAACAAACGCCTCGCATGCACAGGCGGCTTTCACAAACGCCTCGCATGCACAGGCGGCTTTCACAAACGCCTTTCACCCACACACAGGAATGCCTGGCCCTTCACATCTCACCTATGGACTTCCGCATGCGGGCTGTCACTCTTGGGCTATTTCTAGTCTCCTCTAATCAACCCCCTTGGCTACACTGATTTATCACGGATTCAGTTAATAATCGGTTAATTATTGAATAATCAGGTAACTAACATTAATACACATGGTACTAGGGATATTAACATGAAAAATAAGATAGTGATGGTAATACAAATTAAGAGAGATGATCATGAAGGTGGCAATAACAATAGCAATGGTACTGGTGGTGGTGATGGTGGTGATGGTGGTGATGGTGATGGAGGTACAGGTGGTGGCGGCGGTGGTACTGGTGGTGGTTTCGGTGGTATTGGTGGTGGTGCTGGGAGTGGTGGCGGTGGTGGTTATCACCACCATCATCATCATCATCATCATCATGGCGACAGTGGTGGTGGTGGTGGTGATGACAATGATATTGATGATGATGAACATAATAACATTAATATTAAAAATATATATAGCATGAAAATATATAATCGTCTGCATAGCAACAACGACAACAACATCAACAAACTCTTCCCCTCCACTGCTTAGCCCACCCCACAGGGCCACTCACCCAGGGCCACTCACCCAGGGCCACCCACCCAAGGCCACCACCCAGGGCCACCCCCAGGACCCACCCACCCCCATCAGCGACCACGTGCGCAGGCAGACGCAAAAGACCGATAAATCTCTGTGGTTTCTTTTTAGCGCCGTGCAGAAGCAGGCAAGCAAGCAGGATTTACGTGTCAGCTGATGCGATCTTTGCGGTGGTCGTGACGTCACCGAGTATTCCAGATCCTTGATGTCCTTGAAGTCAATGCTAGATGTCAAAATCCGCTTGCAAAGCAACAAATAATGTACGACATTTAATTCTGACGACATCAAGGTTGGTTGATAAGAAGTTGCATGGTAATGAAAGCACAATTTTGAAACAAGGGTGGGCAATACTATAAAACAAAATACCAACTAGACTGCACTCTCGAAACCCTCGACTTCAGAAAATTATCCAATAAATTATTAAATGCGTTTTCTAACTTTCATTGCGAGATTAATAAAAAATAAACAAATAAAAATGGACAACAAAACGGCAAACACCTAACCACGACAACCACACGTACATTACAAACTAACGAACATTCGACAAACAAGCAGAGAGCAACGCGCTTGGTGCATGGGCGGGATGGAAGGCAACATCCGCCCATACCGCCCACCCGCACAGGTTATGAGGGAGTGGCAAGCCCCGGAGTACCAACGAATAATATACACACGAAAAAACTCCAAAAAAGGAAAATAAGAAAAAAGAAAAAAACACACCAGAAACGATAACCGAAAAAAATATCGCCGCAGACACAAGAAGACTACGAAGACACGCAAGCACGGCCCCTCCCCTTTCCCCTTCTCTCTCTGCTTTACACCAACCTAACTCCTGCTTCCTGCTTGTTCGTCGCTAAAATTGGCCGCTTCCCCACCCTCCGTTGTCACCGCCAGCCCGCCCGCCTCTCAAAACGGATAAATAAATCTATCTCGAATCCGGTGCGCGTACGGAACTCTGTCGGGGATCAGAATACTGCTAAGGGAGGGAAGGGGAGGGAAGGGAAGGGAAGGGAAGGGAAGGGAAGGGGAGGGAAGGGGAGGGAAGGGAAGGGGAGGGAAGGGGAGGGAAGGGGAGGGGAGGGGAGGGGAGGGGAGGGGAGGGGAAAAAAGGGGGGGAGGGGAGGGGAAAAAAGGGGGAGAGGGGAATGGGGAAAATTAAGGGTAGGAGAGGAGAGGGGAAAGGTAGTGGGAGGGGGGAAATACAGGGGGAGGGAGAAAGGGAGTGGGAGGGGAAATGCAGGGAAAAAGTAATATAATGGTGATGGTGATAAAATATAGCAACAATGATAACAACAACAAAAATAATAACAGCAAAAGCAACAAAACAGTAAAAAAAAGAAAAAATATGATAATGATAATGATAATAATCCTAATAAAAATATGATGATGATAATGATATCAACGATAACAACAACAGCAATATTCATCATCATCTTAATAACAATAGTAATAAAACTTAACTTCTTACTAAAATTCAACACGTGAATCAAGCAAGTCCTCTCTTGCACAATACCAACATGAAAATAAACGCAAACACCGCAACAACATTACTGTCAACACAAAGCGAGCGCCGTGGGCCGAGCACCTTTAATAAGCCCCTGCTGAAGCATTTTGCGTAGAACAGGTGGGACAGGAATAAATATCCACACGCGCGCTCTACCGACACAAAAAAATGGATGTATAGCTATGGATAAAATATGTAAGGATTGATGAAAACCGCGTTCCTGGCGACCATTATGGCGCCGAAATGAAGCACCATTATGGGACTTTTCCTTTATATGGTCTCGCTCACTCTGCGAGTAATTCCCGACTGGACATGGAGCGTCAAGGCAGCGGCGTCCCCGCCCATAAGGGGCTAATATATGGGCGGCGTCGTAGACTAATAGGTGGAATGAGGAGGGGGGTCGGGCTCGGAGGTGGTCGGGGAGGGGGGGTTGGGGAGGAGGGTGGGGAGGAAGGGGAAAAAACGCCCCTGAAAACTGGTCGGGCGTGGAACAGCTACTCGATATTTGTTATTCCGTCTGTCGCCTCGGCCACATTTGGGTGCCCCCGAGACGCGAAGAATGAGGAAACTGGAACCCGGTTCTACGTAGCGTAAGTGCGGGAGGACCGCTGCGCCGCGTCATCCGGTTCCACTGAGTCACGCTGGCGGAGTTGACCTGACCTTCGTGTCAAATTTTCTTGTCATCGCTGCTCGAGAATCAGGTGTACGGGCGGACCTGAACTTCCGCGACACCTCGTCTCCGTCGCCTCTTGCGAAACGTTCAACAAAGAAACTTTACTGAACCTGGCCCTACGGTACTCCAAATAGAACCCTTAAAACTCTCACACAAAAGCAATCCAAAAAACATCTCTCTCAACTTTCCCCTCTGAAAAGCATACCAATGCCAGCATTCCTCTCTCCCCTTCCCTATCCCCCTCCCCCCTTACCTCTCCCCAACCAACTCGCGCGCCGACACAAGACAAGCTTAAGAAAAAGCCTACGAAATCCTCTTCCTCCACCGCCTTGAGCCACCTAGGATCAAGAGGCGAGAGCGGCACGGCTGCCCGCTTTCCCTTCCCTCTCGTTTACAAGGTATTCCCGGCCTGTACCCTCGGCGGCAACCTGTGGAATCAGGCACAGTGCTCCGCGGTGTGGCGTGGGTAGCGGAGTACCGACGGCTCTAACTGTTCCGCGCCGCCATAAAAGTGTGAAAACATTTTTCTGCGGATGAGTTACTTTGAGAGGTGAGCGTATCTATAAATACAAGTAAAGCTCTTTGATATCAATATGTTCAGACGAGAGGAACCCCGCTAGCAAAAGGTTTACGGACGTCTTCCATTTTCAAAAGCAAATATTTTCATCTTTTTTTTTTTACTCTGCACATAAAAAGGGTCGCTACGATTTCATGATGAAATACGTTCCCAGACATTCCACATCTGACATGGCCTCTGGAGCGTCTGGAGGACGAAAAGACACGGAAATCCAATCGATCGACTCTCATTGATACTGGGTCAATGCATGCCCTATTTTCAAATTGACCTCACCCCACTTGGCTCCATTCGCAACCCTTTCCCCCCTACCTCCTTATCCCAGACCACAGCACACACCTACTTAAACAAACGCCAAAAACACAAACACCTATCCCAAATATTTCCAACTATCACAAATCTCTTCCTTCTCCTACCTCTCCCACACCCCCACCCCACCCTTACCCACACACTCACCCCACCCTTACCCACACACTCACTCTCACCCAACCCGTACCCCGCCCCGATGAGGTGAGTCAGCCCACGTGATCGCTTCAGAGGATGAGCAACGTCTATATCTGTCACGTGACCCGCCAGGCCCACTCCTAGGTCCTCCTCGTGAGATGTTAATCCCGTTTCGTCGTCGCCCACGCAGCCTCTCTCGGCACCTTCGGGTCTGTCACGCCCTTTTTACTGAAGAGTGACATATCTATGGCAGCCGCCTAACCACATCATCTACTCGCCTACATCATCTACTTTTCCACATGTATACATTTTTCTCCTTTAAACTTTTCTTCCTTATTGTTACCTTTTTATTTATTTCGTTCACTTTTCTTTCCGATCCATCCTCTCTCCCCCTCTCTCTCTTTGCAACCACACAGCGTTGCAATCCAGAGAGAGCAACAAATGATGCTGAGACACTGACCCCCGCTCGCTCCTATGCCTGCTCGCCGACGGGAAATGCCACGCGCTAGCAATAAAGTACCCTCAAGATGCCCCGCGACATCTTGAGTTGTCCTCTTGTCTTCGTGTATGAGAGCTCACCTCATGGGATGATCCTTAAGAATGCAGATAAGAAGTACTCTGTTCCCAAATCCAAAAAAGGGTCCTTCATTTATCTCAATCATTCCGCTCTGTGCCGAGTCTTTCTTCCTTCTCCCTTACCTCCCTATTGTCGCCTGTTTCATCCCTACCCTCTTTCCTCGCTTCTTCGACCTCGTATTAATTCACAACATTGCACCCCAAAGCCCGTTTTTAACCCCGCCTCTCAACTCCTGTGCCCAAGATATCCTTTCATGGGACAATCTCAACCCAAACCCTCTTGACCTTGTGTAAGTTCTAGCTCGGCAAGTTATCTATTTAATTTACATATATATACAGTATATACAGTATATGTACATGTATGTTTGTGTATGTGTATATATATATATCTGTGTGTGTGTGTGTGTGTGTGTGTGTGTGTGTGTGTGTGTGTGTGTGTGTGTGTGTGTGTGTGTGTGTGTGTGTGTGTGTGTGTACATATTATATATATATATATATATATATATACATATATATATACATAAAAATGTATGTATTTGTATATGTGTGTATATATATACACACCTATATATGCATATGTATATGTA
>NC_061820.1:4336577-4344077 GCF_019202785.1 Penaeus chinensis
TCAACAACACATAACAGCACGCGCGCACAACACTCCAACGCCCACACTGACATACACGTACAAAGAGAGACAGACAGACAGACAGACAGACAGACAGACAGACACACACGCACACACACACACGCACACACACACACACACACACACACACACACAAACTCCACCAAACTCTCATGCCGAACGCTCACACCTCGAAAAGCGCCAACCATCCCTCGAACAGACAGACAAACGGGTCAAAAAAGCCCGCCTGATCAAACGACCCCGCCGATGAGGAAGACAAGGCACGTCGCGCTTCGCCACATGCACCGGCCGCAGCTTCAGTCGTCATGAGAGCACACCAGTCATGAGAGCCTCACCCCCCCCCCCTCTCCATCTCCCTCCCTCCGCTACTTTCCCATTAAATACAGTGTTTGTGTGTGTTAATTCCTCTACTAATAACATTAATTGTTTTCATGTTTTCCTTCCCTGGCCACAACGCTCCCATAAATCAAAAAAGTATATACAAAATTAGTATAATAAATAAACACAAATAAACTATCCCAGGGCCCTGTAACGAGCAGGCGTGGCGAGCAGGCTGTGAGAGAGCACATCTGTCCTGACGAGTTTAGAACAAAAGTGGGCCCGGCACTGACATTACCCCCCCCCCCCCCGCCCGGCCTCGTCATCATGCCCCACGAGAGACACTACCCGCTGTTACGAGGGCAATTACCGCGCGCCACTATCCCCGCCAGCCACACCAACAGCGCCGACGGGCATCACACACTGCAAGATCTCCTGTTGCAAAGGCTCTATCATCAGCGCCGTCCTACCCGAAGATCGCTACCCACCTATCCTTCCTCCCGTCCCCCCACCCTTCCACCCATCCTACACCTTCCCATCCATCCTCCCACCATTCCACCCATCCTCCACCCTTCCACCCCCTCCTCCACCCTTCCACCCAACCACCCTGCCACCTTTCATCCCCACCACACGAGGTCCCTGCCGAGGTGCACAACAACCACCCTTCTTTCGCCAGTTCTCCGTACTTGCCGGTCTCCTACATATTAACATTTCTGGTTTACTGCAATCACCAGGTCGCCGGTTCAAGATCACCGTCGCCTGCCCTCGCCGCTCGCAAATGCAACACGACGCCTTGTCGATAGCAACTACTGGGCAGGGGAATAAGGCGGAGTCACTTTAACTGGTTTCGTTTCGATATCTCTAATATAACTTAAAAAAACGAATGCGAACAGACACTGCTCTTAATTCACTCCGTTGTTAATCTATATCCAAAGAAAAAACTCACAACTCGTAAGAATTCCCAACACACAATTCAGATCCACTCTTGTCTCTCCGCCGAACGATCCACCTCCACCCACGCCTTTCCACCACCTTTTCGACCCTAGGGACCATAAGTACTGACCTTAAAAATTGCCTCGAATTACCCCAAGGTCCCAGACGACGCCCCTCCCCCACCCGCCCGCCCACAAACGCCCGCCTCTGCTCTTGCACTCAAACGCACCTCTTCTCTAGCTCTCCTGGTTCGTAATGAGCACGAGAAGCGCCTTTATTGAGCATTCTACACGTGTATCTAAAACCAAGATTTAATGTCTTTATTTCTTCCGATGAAAATGCGTTCTAGTGCGAACACTAAAAATGTATTCGTGACGTGTATAAAAAAGCAGTAAACTCTGATGGCAACAATAATAGTAATAATAATAATTAGAAAAAAACATCCACAGCGTAAAAAAAAAGCAAAATTTGCAAACAATAATAATAATAATAATAATAATAATAATAATAATAATAACAATAAATAATACAAATCCACAACGTAAAAAAAAAATAAAGACATAGGATAAAAAGTCCTGTTCCCGAGTAGCACGCATGCACGGCCGAGGCGTGTCCCCGCAGCTGGTTCCCCCCGGTGATCACCGCGCCAGCTGTCCAACACCCACGTCGCTCAAAATGTATAAATCACCCCCGCCGGCTGTGTCGAGGTCGAGTGGCATGCTTCACTATACAGCCCCCGACCCTCGACCGTTCTCTTGCAAGGCCTCGTCACGGACTTCAATGGCAGGGAAGGCAATCTCTGCAAGCACGAACACTGAACTCCATCATGTTTATTTGTTAGAGCGATACTTGCTTTATGAGAAAATGAATCATAATTCAAAAATAAGATTGGAGAATATAGTAAATTTATACCATCAAATAATCCGGTAAATGATACTAGAGGGAAAATATATGTATGATCTGTCTGTCTGAAGTCTACTGTAACTATCACTACATCAGTCCGCCCATCCGAACACCCACCCATCAATCATTCTTTCACCCATAAGTGCACATTCTAACACTCCCTTCCAGCGCCCCTTTCATAAATTTCTTCATGCCGCCCAATCACTCCTCCCTTCATTTACTCACCTACCTTGAAAAAAAAATGACGCGCCTATATACGTTCCATCAAAACTACACCATACTCGTACACCGCCGCCGGCGCAAACCAGATTCATAAATTCCCAGTCCAGTCGACCGAAAATCTAAGGCAATCCATCCCATGCGCTGTGATCTGACATGACTCCGATCACCAAATCCGAATCGGCGTGTGACGTGACGAGAGGGCCGTCGCGTGCGTCATATGCTAGCAGAGGGAGTCGGGCCATGCCATGTTACGGCAAATGAAATGGTTCAGCTGAAGATGTGTAACAGATGTTGCACATGAGAGAGAAGAGGGAGATGAAAGAAAGGGAGAGGAAGAAGGGGTAAATCGATGAAGGAGGGGAAAGGGAGGAAGGGGATAGGATAGGAGAAGGAAAGGGAAGCGGTGGAGGAACAGAGGGAGCAAGGAAAAAAATGAAGAAGAGGAGGGAGGAGAAGAGGGAAAGGAATAAGAACAAGGGATGGAGGAGAAGGGAAAGGGAAAGAAGAGGTAGGAGAGGGAAAGAAGAGATGAGAGAGAGGAGAGAGAGAGTGGGGTAGTGGACATCGCACACCTTACGAGGTCACGATAGCAACATCAGAGAGTGGGTCACGAACGACTCTCAAGCTCCTTCCCCCCACCACCCACCCCCACATGCTCACCCCACCTCCGTCATGGGATGTTGGCCTGGCAAGACGTTAGATGTACGGGCGTCAGGAGGCTCCTTGATTTTGGGCGGGCGGGGGCGTGAGAGGTGGCCGAGGAGACCTAGTGGAAAATGCCGAGGTGAAAACCCTGTTTGGAATCTTACGAGATGATGATACGTAAAAACAACAAATCCCTTACTAATGTGAATCGAAGAAGATGAATAGAAAGAAGAAAAAATAAAATGAGGAAGAAGTAAAAAACGACATTTACGGAGATTTAAAATAAAAAGGACGAAAAAGAATAAAGTAGACATGAAAAAGACATAAACGAAGAATAAATATGATAGAGAAAAAAAAGGAGAATAAGAATTGTTAGCGAACTAAAAGACCGAAAAAGACAAAAAAAAAATAATATATATATATATATATATATAATAATAATAAAAAACATAATATAAAATAAAATAAAATCAAACACAATAACCCCCCCCAAAAAAAAATCCCGAGCAGAATTCCCACACCCCCGACACAAGGAGTTGCGGCGGATCGATGCTTTTCATAAGGAATTAACGTCAACAAGCGGCCGCCAACATAGCCCAATCAATTCCACCTCGTCCATTATCGTTGCGGCCATTATAACGTGATGACGCCATATCAATCACGTTGATATGAGCCCCACCTTTTAAAAACATAATTTTACCCTTACTTTAGTGTGATGAAGAGCATTTTTTTCTTAGTATGATTAGTGTAAAAAAGGAAAATACATACATACATATAAAAAAAAAAAATATATATATATGTATATATAGATATATGTGTGTGTGTGTGTGTGTGTGTGTGTGTGTGTGTGTGTGTGTGTGTGTGTGTGTGTGTGTGTGTGTGTGTGTGTGTGTGTGTGTGTGTGTATGCATATGTATATGCTTTCTTCATTTTTACTGCATTTTCTTTCCTCTCTATTTCAAATCTTTCCTTCTCTCGCCTCTTCTTTCTTTCCTCCTTTCTCTCCTCTTGATCCACCATCCACCCAACCATCCATCCGTCAGCGATGCCACTAAAAAGCACACAGCAGCAGCGAAGCCGACCAACAGCCTCAAAGCGTCAGCATCGCCAGCACGAGTCAGCGAATAAAGTCAGCGGATTATCTTTTGTAACACAGGACCAGCTGCATGTGTTTTCTTTTTTTTCCTGTTATTGTCGTCACATATTGATCCATCTCTCTTTCGTATCTTTTGGAACGAAGCAGCGTTCATATATTGCATGTATGCAAATCGAATACTATGCATCTGTATACAAATGACATGCATTTCACATGTATGCAAATCACTCGCCATGCACAAACATGCGTACCCCATATGCCATTTACGTATACAAATCACACGTACATGTTGACCTACCTCCTCCTCCTCCTCCCCCAACAATGCAACGCCCCCTCAACATTGCAACATTACAGGACTGGCTCTTCCCCGGACGACCTGAGTAAACTTCAACCCAACCCTCTGGAACACAGCTATTTGTCACCTTGGAGTTTTTCCAGGCTCCCGGCGGCAAAAATGGGAGCAGAGTAAACCCTACAGATATATCAATGAAGATGCGTGTGTGCGTGTGTGCGTGCGTGTATGTGTGTGTGTGTGTGTGTATGTGTGTGTGTGTGTGTATGTGTGTGTGTGTGTGTGTGTGTGTGTGTGTGTGTGTGTGTGTGTGTGTGTGTGTGTGTGTGTGTGTGTGTGTGTGTGTGTGTGTGTGTTGTGTGTGTGCGCGCGCGCGTACACACGTCTTCCTATTTGTCTGTCTGTCTGTGTCTGTCTGTCTGATTGCCTGTGTCTGCCTCTCTATCTGCCTGTGTGTCTATAAAGAAAATAAAAAAAAACGAGACAAATCGGCGGCCCTTAAAAGAGTAATAAATACTCGGTAAAGAGGGAGGGAAGAAAGGAGGGAGGGAGGGATGGAGCCAGGGAGGGAGGCTGGCGCTCATCCAACTGCATCACCGTCAGGAGGGATGTGCTGGGCCTTCGAGTCTCCTGCGATCCTGGTCACCCTCAAACGCGCGTTCTTCTACGCCTTTGTCATTCTTTGAGACGCGCTCTTAAGGTCACCTTTAAGCTTAGGATGGGTAAGGGGAAGGGGAAGGGGAAGGGGAAGGGGAAGGGGAAGGGGAAGGGGAAGGGGAAGGGGAAGGGGAAGGGGAAGGGGAAGAGGAAGGGGAAGGCAAATGGGAGGGGAGTAGAGGAGAATGAAGAAAACGACAAAGAAGTCGAGAGAGAGATAGTGGGAGAGGAGGAGGAAGGCGGGAGGGAGGGAGGGAGGGAGGGAGGGAGGGAGGGAGAGAGAGAGAGAGAGAGAGAGAGAGAGAGAGAGAGAGAGAGAGAGAGAGAGAGAGAGAGAGAGAGAGAGAGAGAGAGAGGGGGGGGGGGGGATAGCGGATGAGAGAGGGGGAGAGAGAGAGACGGAGAGAGGGAGGGAGAGAGAGAGAGAGGGAGGGAGGGAGGGAGGGAGAGAGGGAGAGAGGGAGGGAGAGAGGGAGGGAGAGAGGGAGGGAGGGAGGGAGGGAGGGAGGGAGGGAAAGAGGGAGGGAGGGAGGGAGCGAGAGAGAGAGAGAGAGAGAGAGAGAGAGAGAGAGAGAGAGAGAGAGAGAGAGAGAGAGAGAGAGAGAGAGAGAGAGAGAGAGAGAGAGAGAGAGAGAACCTAATAAGGTAGGAATAACCACGACAAACTTAGAAGAAAAAAAATTAGTACTTTGTAAGGTCTTTCAACTTTCATCTTTCTCTCAACAAAAATGAAAAGGAAAAAAAGAAATCATCACCAGTGCTTTCACAACTTTCCTAAAGTTTATCTTTAGGGGACGAGATTTTAGTAAAAGGAATAAAAACAAGGGGGGGGGGGGGGGGGGGTGCATATAGATGATTGCCTCACTTCAAAAGTCAAAAGACTAACTACTCTTCTCCTCCGACCCGCGTCACACTATCCTCTATTTGGCTTTCTTTAAGATAATGTCTTGTCTTGTTAATCTCACACAGTGTCGTGGTCCTAGGCTACGAGTGTGGGGGAATAAAGGGGAAGAAGGGGGAAGATGTGTGATGAAGGGTGAAAGCAGGGAAGGAAGAAGGAGAAGGAAGAAGAGAGAAGGAACAAGGAACAAGGGGAAGGGGAGGGGAACAGAGAGGGGAATAGGCAATTGAAGACAGAGAGAAGGGCAAAGGTAAAGTTAAGGACAAAGAAAGGGGGAACGGGAGGGAGAGGGGAAGAGGAGGAGAGAGGAAAAGTTAAAAGAGAATAGTAAGGGGAAGGGTAAAGGAAAGAAGGGGAGAGTGAAATGAAGGAAGGAGAAGGGAGATGATGAAGGAATTATTAGAAGAAAAAGATGGGTGGGGATAGAGGAGAAATTGGGGAGGAGATGGAAGGCAAGAGTCAGGCAAATATATGAAAAAAAGAAAAGAAACGAAAAGGGCGGATGAGGAAAGAAGAACAAAAGCGGATAAGGAAGAGAAAGCAGAGGAGCAGAAGCAGGAAAAAGGAAGCAGAGTACGAGAACAAAACAAAGGCACTGGGGAGTCGCGGGTGAGGAACGCGAGCACTAATTCGCACACACGAGACACAAGGCACAGACAAACGAGCGACACATCCCCAGAACCCCAGAACAAAAGCCCGGCCTAAATTGAGTCCGGAGTCGGAATCGAAGACGGATGCGCTCTCGAGTCCCCGGCACCGGTAGGCCTAGGCTTCGTTAATTATCCCATGCATCATCGCCCCTCGCGTCCTAAGCTCCTTCGAGGCCCACCACAACGCGGCGACGGGTTCCTTCTCGGTCACGCGAAAGAGCAAGCGAACGGCGATGCGTGAACGGGGGCGATGGAGGAGAAAGGGAAGGGGGATAAAGAGAAGGGAGAGGAAGAGGGAAAAGAGGGACCGGAATAGAGAGGAAAAGGGAGAGAAATATAGAGAGGAAGACGGGTAGAGAGGGAGAGAGAGAGGGGGTGAGGGAGGGAAAGGGGGAGTGGAGGCGAGGGACAGGGACCGGGACATATAGGGGAAAGGAAGGGAAGGGAAGGGAAGGGAAGGGAAGGGAAGGAAAGGGAAGGAAAAAGAAGGCAGGGAGAGAGGGAATGGGAGAGAGAAGGAGAAGGTGAGGAGAAGGGGGGGGGGGGGCGGAGTGGAGGGGAGGATCTGGGTGGCAAAGCTTAATATGCTAATACCAAAAGGAATTTGGAGCCCACGCGTTTCGCTCCCGGGGAAATCGGGAGCCCACGCGTGAATGCAGTCAAGGAGGAGCCCTCCCTAGTACTGGCCTAATTCTTCGCACCTGTTTCGTTCGCGTATACTTTAGGCTTCACATCTTTTACCTTCGCTTCGTGAAAACATCAATAATCGCAAGAGATTTATGTCACAATTCTTTTATTTTGCTTAATGGGGACATACCTTTTCAATACTTCTTCAAAAAAAATATGTATATGTATATACATA
>NC_061820.1:4349077-4351577 GCF_019202785.1 Penaeus chinensis
CCTCCTACCCTCTTCTTCTCCCCCTCTCTCAAGCACAACCTCTACTCACGCATGCTATCGAAGGCACACAGGCGCAGTGGGCCAGGCAGCCAAGCACTGACATGCGGGCTAATGGCGACAGGCTTTTCGATCTTACAAACACAATGCGTGTATAGCGCCTGTCCCTTATTCTCTTTCTCCCTGTGTGTATATGAGAGGGGGGGGGGGGTAGAGAGGGGAGGAGGGAGAGGGTGAGTGAATGAGTGAGTGAGAAAGTGAGTGAGAGTAAAAGTAAGAGTAAGAGTTAGAGTAAGAGTGAGTGAAAGAGAGAGAGAGAGAGGGAGGGAGGGAGGGAGGGAGGGAGGGAGGGAGAGAGAGAGAGAGAGAGAGAGAGAGAGAGAGAGAGAGAGAGAGAGAGAGAGAGAGAGAGAGAGAGGGGGGGGGGGGGAGAGAGAGAGGGGGGGGGAGAGGGAGAGGGAGAGGGAGAGGGAGGGAGAGGGAGGGAGGGAGGGAGAGAGAGAGAGAGAGAGAGAGAGAGAGAGAGAGAGAGAGAGAGAGAGAGAGAGAGAGAGAGAGAGAGAGAGAGAGAGAGAGAGAGAGAGAGAGAGAGAGGGGGGGGGGGGAGAGAGAGGGGGGGAGAGGGAGAGGGAGAGAGAAGGAGGGAGGGAGGGAGGGAGGGAGGAAGGGAGAGGGAGGGAGGGAGGGAGGGAGGGAGGGAGGGAGGGAGGGGAGGGGGAGAGAGAGAGAGAGAGAGAGAGAGAGAGAGAGAGAGGGAGAGAGAGAGAGAGAGAGAGAGAGAGAGAGAGAGAGAGAGAGAACACAAGGCACTACCAACATACCAAAGCAACACCGGTATAATTGAAATAATGTAACGAGCATAAGAAAAGGCAATTAACGCCTTGCGCTGTCGGACAGAAGCCGCCCTGACCCGAGGGAGTGGGCACCCAGGGGCATCCTCAAGGGCGATGCGAATCCGGTGCCTGAGGGTTGACACCCTTTCAATTATGGAAATTTACCGCCAAATATATTTATGCACCTTCCTCCTCTTCCTTTCCGATTTTCGTTTATTTCCATCCTCATCTTCCCTCCTCCTCTCCTTTTCTTCTTCTTCTTCTTCTTCTTCTTCTTCTTCTTCTTCTTCTTCTTCTTCTTCTTCTTCTTCTTCTTCTTCTTCTTCTTCTTCTTCTTCTTCTTCTTCTTCTCTCACCTCCTCCCTTCCACCTCCACCTCCCTTCCACCTCCACACCTCCACCCCTACCTCCCATCTCCCCTCCACCTCCGCCCCTACCTCCCACCTCCCCTCCACCTCCACCCCTACGTCCCACCTCCCCTCCACCTCCGCCCCTACCTCCCACCTCCCCTCCACCTCCACCCCCACCTCCACCCCTACCTCCCACCTCCCCTCCACCCTCCCCTCCACCCCTACCTCCAACCTCCCACCTCCACCCCTACCTCCCACCTCCCCTCCACCTCCACCCCTATCCCCACCCCACCTCCCACCCCCCCTCCACCTCCGCCCCTCCCTCGCACCTCCCCATCACACCTCCCGCCGTTCTTTCCATCAACCTCGCTCCCAAACATCCTCCCGCAGAACTTACCTGGCGTCGAACCGGTTTCTCGCCTCGCCTCCTTACCTGCAAAATAAAAACAAGAGTGAGCCTTTAATCACGCATGCTGCGACTGGTCCCTGTTGCCCCGGCAATTACCAGTCGCCTTTATAGGGCTCGTCGTAATGGCAGCGACAAGGACCATGGCCAGGAGTTAATAACAACAATCAAATCAATTAACAATAAATGTCATGTGAATGTGCACATACCACAAGCACGCACACACATACACACACAAACACAGAAGCTCGCAAGCACGCACAACCGGGCTTCCAAGCATGCTCGCATAGACATGATAAAAAAAAAGTATGATAGTAAAAAAAAAAACTAAAACCCCAAATTGGCAAGTTAAAAAATATTACTTAAGAAAAAGGAAACAAAATACAGCGTGCAAAACAAACAAACAAACAAACACAACCTAGACAAACAAAACAAACACCCAAAATACACCGAACAAACAAACAGACAAACAAAAACAAGACAAACAAAAACGCCGGTACCGAGCGCACCCTAAAAAATGATCGCCATGCTAATAGGGCGCGTTCAAAGGCACTAACGAGCGAGACAATCCTCCTAAGCTTGGCCTTTCGCCGCAACACGCACATAAAACCGGGCGGGCGGGCGGCGCGCTCGGCACAAAACCGCCCACGACACCTATTCGCCTTTTGAGGAATGGCCAGAGGGGATACGATATTTTTTTCTTTGTTTCTGCTTTTCTTTCCTTTTCTTTCTTCCTTATTCTTTCTTTTCATGATACCTACCCCTCCTCTTTTCTCAGGAAATAGCCCTTATTTACTTTTTGGAGGACCGGTGAGAGTAGGCTATAGGATATTTCTTTTGTGTATTTTTTGTTTCTCTTGATTTCTTATTTTTCATTCTCCTTTTCTCATCCGCTCCGTTCATGTTTGAGTCTG
>NC_061820.1:4361577-4366577 GCF_019202785.1 Penaeus chinensis
CTCTCTCAAGGTCGTGACGTGTGACTTCCGCCCATGAGACGGGACTCACACTTGGAACATGAGATTCACGCTGGGGTACAAAAATTACGGTCATGATACGAGACTCTTCCCTTCCCCCGTCACCCCTTCCCCCTCCCCCCTCCCCATCATCCTTTCCCCTTTCCCCTTCACCCCTTCCCCCTCCCCCCTCCCCATCACCCTTTCCCCTTCACCCATTCCCCCTCACCCATCACCACCACCTCCGCCTCAGCCCCATAAACAAATAACGGGACAGTTGCAGGCGTTAACTTTATGAGCCGGAGAACTATAAAGGCCCGATTCTGGAACATTCCGCTGGCGTGTGAGCCTTCCCGACGCCCGCCGTGAAAGATGGTGATGATGGTGGCAGTGTGGACTATTACTGTTTTCCTCATGCAAGTAACGATACAGAAATACATTAAGATATACGGCCTTAGCCAAGATAAACACAAAAATATAGTTCTCTTACAATCTACACTGAAATCAAATTCATGCTACACAATCCCTGTATCATTGCTACACATTATTATTAGTTACGATTAATAAACGCATAAACACATAAATGCTACTACAGCTACTGCTCCTATTAATGACAGTGATGATACTGGGAATAACAATACTTGTAGCACTGCTACTACTGCTGCTGCTGACTGTTGCTAGTAATGGCTGCTACTACTATTGCTATTGCTGCTCTGCAACCCCAACGTCTAACAAGAATAACTGCTACTACGATTACTACTATAACTACTACTACTACTACTACTACTAATTATTATCATTATCATAACTATACCGAAAACCATAAAAATAAAACAATGAAATACTCAAACGACACTGAAGACAACACAACCAATTATACAAGATCAATAAACCACAATCACAACAAAAACAAGAAGAAAACCAGAAAAGAACAGCAGGCGCAATTTCAGTTATTCCATTCATTTCAACACACCTCTCCTCAGATTCCATAACACTCTCAGTCCTGATCATTCGCCTTATCTCGCCTATCGCCTTATCAGCACGTTTTATCTTCAGCCCATAATATTAGTTATCTGATTTATCTTATCTATTAAATGTTCTACTGGTCCAATTTACGACTAGGTACGCATACCAATGATTTTTTTTTTTATGCATTCATTTCCTTTGTTGTTGTCATTAACCCGAGTGAAAAGGGTCTTTGAAGATTCCCAAAAATCTTTCCTAAAAGACCTAAATTGTCTTTAATGGATCATGCTGGCAATTATTTATTTTCCTAATGGACACTGTGCAAGGATACTTCCCACCACAATCTCATCACGACCAACCCACCCAAATATTTTCATCAAATTCCGTCAGTCAACTTTATCGTGTCTTGCTAACTACCGAAGAAACCGAGAAATCAATTATGCAACGAATAAACCCAGGCAAAAACATCAGTTTGTAAGGTAAAGCAATAAAAGCACTGTCAACATGATGATGATGATGATGATGATGATGATGATGATGATGATGATGATGATGATGATGGTGATGATGATGATGATGTGATGATGATGATGATGATGATGATGATGATGATGATGATGATGATGATGATGATGATGATGATGATGGTGGTGATGATGATGATGATGATGGTGATGATGGTGATGATGATGGTGATGATGGATGATGATGATGATGATGGTTATGGTGATGATGACAATAAAGTGGTTGTCGGACCACAGCAGGACGAAGAAGTAAACGTTGCTCATGATGCCAGGGGAATTCCCACGATCGACCCACCTAAATCCCATTCTCTCCCTCCCAACTCCTCCATTATTTTCCTTCTACTCCCTTCCCTATCTTCTACTTTCCCATCTCCTCCTTCTCCTTCCACTACTCCCCCTCCCTTTCTCCATCTCCTTCTACACTTTCCCTTCCTCCCCCCCCCCCCTTCTACCTATGAAATCCGCTCCCTTCCCCAACACTAACTTCTGTCGGCTCTCCTAAATTCAATTACGGTCCCCATAACTTAGTCAAACAATACACGTCATTATCATAGTTACCTCCTTCCACCCTCAACCCACCCCAGTGTCATCACTTCAACCCCATCAACCCTTTCCTTACGCCCCAACTATCTCCCCTTTCCCCTTAACCCCCCCTACCCCATCTCCACCCCTCTCCCTGTTACCTCCTCTCCCGTTCCACATCCATCGCTCTCTTCCCCTATTCCATCTACCCCCCCCCCCCCCACCTCGCTCCACCTTTCCCTGCCTCCCTCAATCGCGCCCCATTCCTATCCCCTATCACCTTACCGCCCTCTCTTCACTTCCTCCTACTCCTCCCCATCTCCATGACCTCTTAACTTCTCCCCCCCCCCCCCCTCCTTACCACCTGCCTTATCCCCTCCCCAAAAACCCACCCCGCATTCTCCTCACCCTCCTTCCTCCTCTCCCCAGCCTCTCTCCTCCTCTCCCCGCCTCCTTCCCCCACTCCCCGGCCTCCCTTCCTCTCTCCCCCGGCCTACCTCCCCCTCCCCCCCACTCATTCCCCATTCTCCCTCCCAGCTTCACGTCTCGTAGCTATGATCGTGACCACGAAGCCGCCGCCGAAAATAGGAAATTACGCCAGAAAGGTCTTACACAACTACAATGGGAGCTGTAGAGGGGTTGGGTAAACAAAAAAGAAAGAATGGCAAGGGAAGAGAAGGACAAAAAACAAAACAGTTCATTGATTCCCTCTCAATCCATATTTGATGTGTGGTCAGTGAAATGAAAGTCACGTGGTTTGGGGCCATGGGGAGAAGGGGAAGCTAAGATTTATGCAAAACGAGGGGGGTTGGGGGGGCAGAGAACGGGGGGACAGGGAAGGAGGAGAGGGAGAGGAAAGGGAAAAAGAAAAGGAGGAGAGGAAAGGGAAGGGGAAAGGGAGGGAAGGGGAAAGGGGGAGAAGGGTAGGAGGAGAGGGAATGGAAAAGACGACGACGGAGAAAGGAAGGGCAATAGGGGAGGAAATGTGATGATGCAAAAAAGAAAGAAGGGAGGAGAAAAAAGAGAAAGGAAGAGAAGGGGGAGATGTGGAGGCGTAGGAGAGAAGGGAAGCCGACCTTGCTAACAAGAGGAAGATGAACCTTCTCCCATATCAGGCAAAAGTAATAGGCCTATTGTGCCACACACCTGCTAGTCTGCCGGGCTATCTGCACCCCCCTCCCCACCCTCCCCTCTTCTCCAACACTCCTCTTCCCTTGCCTGTCTCCCCTCATCCTTTGTTCTCCCTGCAACTTCCCAGCCAAAGTCCCCCTCACTCCCTGCCCATGAATCACACTTCCTTTCTCCAACTGCTCTTTTGTCCCCCTTTCCTTCTCCGTCTCTCTCATTTGTCCCAGAAAAGGCAGATCTTTATCTCGTCCTCTGCGTAGCCCATAATCCCCAGCCAATCTTAGACAAAAAAAAGTAAATCCTAAATTTGAAGTGAGTTATCCCACAGCTGACACCACGCCGACCCTAGTGCTGACCTGTGTCATCTTGCCCCCCCCCCCCTCCCTCCCTCTCTCTCTCTCTCTCTCTCTCTCTCTCTCTCTCTCTCTCTCTCTCTCTCTCTCTCTCTCTCTCTCTCTCTCTCTCTCTCTCTCTTTCACCTCCCTCCACTCCCTTACACAGACTTCAATGTCTGGCAAGCCTTTCTAGCAGCTACCATCATCCGGCATGTCACAGAAACGCAGTGCCTGAGGGTGCCTATAGGACAACAAACGCGCGCTATAAATACAACTGCGACGGTGCCACGCGGGACTGGAAGAATGAGAACGCGCATGCCCTTATGGCACCTATCCAGGTTAATGGGTGACAATGACCTGCCGTGACGAGAGGAAGAGAAGGCAAGGGCGAGGGAGTGGGAGATAAAAGAGAAAGAAACTGTAAGAGGACGAGATGGAGATGGAGATGGAGATGGAGAGGGAGAGGGAGGGAGAGGGAGGGAGAGAGAGGGAGGGAAAGGAAGGAGAGAAGAGAGACAGAGAAGGGGGGGAGAGAAAGAGAAAGACAGAGAGAGAGAGAGAGAGAGAGAGAGAGAGAGAGAGAGAGAGAGAGAGAGAGAGAGAGAGAGAGAGAGAGAGCGAGAGCGAGAGCGAGAGAGAGAGAGAGAGAGAGAGAGAGAGAGAGAGAGAGAGAGAGAGAGAGAGAGAGAGAGAGAGAGAGAGAGAGAGAGAGAGGACATTGCATTCGCTGCAGCAACCGCCACCATGACCCTCCTGCTGTTGTTGCTGACCGCCTGCAACTGCGATTATCATTCACAGCCGCGTTGCCCTCTTCATCTTCCCGACGGGTAATTCCCTTCTCACTCATTTCGACGTCTTGCTGCATATTCCTGCATCCTCATTACACCGCTGATGGTACCTCATTGGCATTCTGTAAACCTACACCTCATTCCCCACGCGAATGCTACCCTCATATAAGAACTCTATCTTCGCGTTTCCCTTTTTCACGGATGTTGCGCCTATTTCCTCTTACCATCTTCATCAAACCATCCGTCATATTTCCCAATCTCTTGACTCACCCCCCCCCCCCTCACACACTCACTCACTCATTCCATTCCTCCCTCCATTCCTTCCTTCCTTCCTTCCTTCCTTCCTTCCTTCTTCCTTTCTTCCTTCCTTTCTTCCTTCCTTTCTTCCTTCCTTTCTTCCTTCCTTCCTTCCTTCCTTCCTTCCTTCCTTCCTTCCTTCCTTCCTTCCTTCCTTCCTTCCTTCCTTCCTTCCTTCCTTCCTTCCTTCCTTCCTTCCTCCCTCCCTCCCTCCCTCCCTCCCTCCCTCCGTTCCTCCTCCTCGCCTTTGCCTTCGCTGGAGATCAAAACCTTACCGTACAATCAGTTCATCATCAAACCAAGGACACTCGAGAGCTACACCACTATGTCATCACCTCTACCCCCCCCCTACCCCTACAACCACTCCCTCTCCTATCCTCCTCACCCATAACCTTCTTGCTCTTTCCTTCTCCGGCCTTTGTCTTTGTCTTCTCTCTTCCTCC
>NC_061820.1:4371577-4374077 GCF_019202785.1 Penaeus chinensis
TCCTCCTCCTCTTCCGTAATCGCCCATGCTAAACCGCGTTCCCTCGCCCATTAGCAAAAGCATTCTCACTGCCGCCTCCGCCCACCATCTCGCGGCTGATAACCTAATGGCGAACATGAGCCTGCGACCATTCTCGTAATTTTCAATTTCGGTGTCTGTCTCTCTCCATTTGTCTCTCTGTGTGACGTCGTTTCTCTTTAAATATGTCTCGTGCTATGCTCTCTTATGCTAATCGTCTCATTTGCACTTCTTTTCTCGACGCTATTTGTCTTCTCTCTCTGTCTATTTAATTATCTTTAATCTATCCATCCATCTATCCACTCCTCCCATACCGCATCTCACTCTCTCTGTCACTCTCTCACGCCCCTTTCCCCTTCTTTCTAATTTATCCGCTTCTCCTCCTTTTCCACTCCCAACTCACCTTTCTTTTCCAGTCCCCTCCTTTTTTTTTTTCTCCCATTCCCATTCCCTTTTCCTTCCCCCTCACCACCCTTTTTCCTTTCCTTCCCCCCCCACCCTCTTCCCTTTCCTTCCCCTTCCCCCGTCCCTCCTTCCTTCCCCTTCCCCTTCCCCTTCCCCTTCCCCCCCTCCCATCAGACTCACTTACACGGCCACTTAAGATAACATCATGCGACTCGACCACTTCAGTCGCGTCGTTATCGTGCTAGAATCTCGGTTTGCCAGGTGGAGGAGGAGGGAGAGGAGGAGGAGGAGGAGGAGGAGGAGGAGGAGGAGGAGGAGGAGGAGGAGGAGGAGGAGGAGGAGGAGGAGGAGGAGGAGGAGGAGGAGGAGGAGGAGGAGGAGGAGGAGGAGGAGGAGGAGGAGGAGGAGGAGGAGGAGGAGGAGGAGGAAGATTAAGAGGAGGAGGAGGAGGAAGATTAAGAGGAGGAGGAGGAGAATAAGAATGAGCAGGAGGTGGTGGTGGAGGAGGAGGAGGAGGAGGAAGAAAATGAGGTGGTGGATCATGATGATAACGATGATGATGTGTAGGAACTGGAAGGAAAGGTGGAGGAGGAATAGGAAGAGAAGTTAAGATAATCGGCCAAATCCCTTTCTTAAAAAAGAGAGAGAGAGAGAGAGAGAGAGAGAGAGAGAGAGAGAGAGAGAGAGAGAGAGAGAGAGAGAGAGAGAGAGAGAGAGAGAGAGAGAGAGAGAGAAAGCGATCCAATCATATTTTTCGATTTTGGAGTTTTTTATGCATCCCATGATCCGTCACGGAAGACTCCAAGGGGGAAGAAAGGGAGAGATGATAAATAAAGCGTACTTGATGTAGGTGATGTAAATGATGTTGCTGGTGTCCCTGGTGGCGGAGAATAGTAATGAGGGTGCATAGAGACCACAGGCGATAAACGTGATGCTGGTGACGGCGGATGATAGTGGAAGGGGTATATCATTAGCTCATCTGTTTGCTTATGCAACAACAATTGATCTGCTCAAGGTTTCATTTATTTTCATACAGGGATGTATCTATATAAAACCTTCTATACACATTTTAATTACGTCTTCAATCTGTTTCTTTACACACTGTTATTGTTAGTACTCCTTCTTTAACCAAATAAATGCAGGTGCAAGTCCTTGTGCTTGTTTGCGTGCGTGAGCGTGCTTGTTTGCGTGCGTGAGCGTGCATGCAAATGTATATATGTACATGCATGTCGGCGGATCTGGGCCAAGTCCGTAAGGTCCGAATTTTATCTCTCCGTCAAAGTAAATTTCCCCGGAAAATGTTCCAGGCCATATTCCATCAGCCGTTAATTCCAATCCAATTTACATACTAAGCTGCAAGCCGCCTTCCCGAGCCGCTCAAAGGTCATTCCACTAACGGTACAAAACCAGCTTTCTCGCGAGACGGCCTACAGGAAAGTAGCTCATGACTAAAAATAAATATACAAATAAACCTATCATTGTGCTCATGACACAAAGACACAAAAATACACACATCAAACAGACAGACAAACACATACATACATACAACATACATGCACGCACACAAGCACGCACGCGCGCACACACACACACACACACATGCATACATACATACAAACATACATACATACACACACACACACACAAAAAGAAAGAAAGAAAAAAAAAGGTTTCATGCTAATAATGAGGTTTACCTTGCGAACAAGCTGGCACAGATCGCCCCGTCCGACAACCTCACCAGCGTGCTCATTAACGTGGCCAAACGAGCATCGGGAAAATCTCCTTTGAGCCGCCTTGGAGATGGAATGCCACGGCAGAAGATTTGTGGCACTCTTACGCTCTAACATAGTGCCATCCCCCCTTCTCGCAACGGAAAAAAACACCGCGCCAATAATAAATAAATAAAACAAACCAAAAAACTAGCAAGGCCGACCTCCAGCATGACGGCGACCTTCCATCAGCGGCGACTGACCTCCGGCGGCAACAAAAATGATCGGCGTGGCGTAAAAGCGACCTTCAACCCGCCCCGCTGACCGCCGGCCATTCAGCGCCGCACGCGATTCGTGGCCCCCGCCCG
>NC_061820.1:4384077-4396577 GCF_019202785.1 Penaeus chinensis
TTAGAGCTGTTGGCTGTCGGTTATCTTGTCGCCTGTGTATTGATTTCTATATCGTGGAGTCTAAGCGCTTTCTGATTGATTGATGTTTGAAGTTCCTTGTTCTGTATATATATATGTATATATATGTATATATATATATATATATATATATATATGTATATATATATATATGTGTATATATATATATATATATATATATATATATATATATATATATATATACAGAACAAGCAACTTCAAACATCAATAAATCAGAAAGCGCTTAGACGCCACGATATAGAAATCAATACACAGGCGACAAGATAACCGACAGCCAACAGCTCTAAGCCACGCCACATACGCAAGCACGTGACGCCAAACGGACCTCCCAAAACCCACCTTTCCAGCTGTCCACATGTCCCACTTCGTTAGAGAATCGATACGTTCTCGCTCACTCCAGGTGGACCAAAACGGATAGTAGCGACCTTGAAGCTCCCTGACCCCTCCCCCAACCCCCAGCTTCCCTCCCTGTCCCAGCCCCTCCCTCCCTCTCTCCCTCCCTGACCTCCCTCCTGTGTTCCCTGCCCCCTCCCCTCCCCCGGACCTTCCCTAACCCCCCCCCTCGTTTCTCGGTCCCGCTCTCTACCCAATCGTTCACCCTCTTACGACCTCTGGTCCGCGTGTATACTGTCTTCCCAGCCCATCTCTTACTCCTCCTGTTCTTATCCATGCTTCCTTGTATACGTTGTTTCTCTGTTTCTTCCTATCCTCCTTCCTTCGTTCCCCTATTTTCCTTCCTTCCGTGTCCTATGCATTTCTCTGAAAAAAGAAAGGTGACTGAAGGTATGCGAAAAAGGAAAGGAAAAAAAGAAAAGGAAAAGAAAATAAGGCCACCTTCTAACACACGGCGACAATCCAGCCAAGAGCAACAGAAAACACACAGACACAAACAGAGAACACAAAAGGAAGACTCGAAGCGAAGTAGTAACGAAACCGAGACGAAGCACGCACGTCAGGGAGCGCGTGTCCTGCCGACCGAGAAGCTTTGTGAGCTGGAAGGAAGCGAGGGAACAACACGCTCTGCGGAAGACATGAAGGATATTGACCCTGAGGGGATGAGGACCACATGGGGGGAGCGGAGGGCGGACGGGGAACTTCGGAACTTTCCCTGCAGCAGCAGTCACAAGGGCAGTATAGAGGTAGTTCCCTCTTCAAGTTCGGGATATGAGTAATAACCAAACGTCTCTGTGCCTAAATATCTAAACGGGTGAGTGTGTATATCCGCGCGGTCGTAGGTAGATTCCCACGTCCGCATGTATGTTGATTAAAGGCTGTTGCCACAGTATAAGCGCGTTGTCAGCCGTTTGAAATGGGGAAGATGCCACAATGTTAAATTTAATACACATTGAAGAAACTGGGAATGAATAACGGAGTGTGAAGGAGAGGGGAGGTGGAATGAGGGCAGAGAGGGGGAGGAAGGTGGAATGATGAGGGGAAAGAGGGAGAAGGATAAGAGAGCTTGAATTATGACGTTGGAAAGGGAAAGAAGCCAGGCGGAATGAAGAAGGGGGAGAAAGAAGTGGAAAGCGAAATGAAGAGGGGGGAGAGGGAGGAGGAATGTGAAATGAAGAGGGGGGAATAGGAGAAGGAAGATATAATACTGACGATGGAAAGTGAGAATAGAGATAGAACGATGACAAAGGAAAGTGACAATGAAGGTGAAACGAGGAGGGGGAAGGGGGAGCCGTCAGTGCAGCAGCAGCAGCATCGTAGACACAAGAACATGACCGAGTCCCCGGGCGAAGAAAGCCGCCATAGACAATGCCGTGAAGGCGACTCGGCTGTCATCCTTCACGCCGCTCTTTCCTCTCCTTCATCTTCGTCCACCTTCTTGTCGACATTCTAAACGCTGCCGCTTTTGTCGCCAGGTGTGGAGAGTGCCACTTGACAAACACCGCGGAGGGGGTGGAGGGAGATACAAAAGAGAGGGCGGAGGCAGGGGAAGAGAAAAACAAGGACTGGGAAGCAGGGAAGGAAAAGGGCAAAAGAAAGTAGGAGGAAAATAGAGGAGAAGGAAGAGAAAGAAGACGAGGAGATGGAGAAAGGGAAGGAATGAAAAGGCGAGGAAGAAGAAAAAGAAAGAACACTAAAGTTGTCATAAAATAATGGCAATGGAGGCGCTGGAGTTGCCGCCGAGTCCTTGCTTGCGGTTAGCATGACGTCTGTGGCAATTACGGTGATACGTTATGCAACAAACAATTCTGATGGAAGCTTTGCTCCAGCGAAGGTCGACAGGTGTGCTGAATTGGCAAAAAATCTAAACAATTCTTATCGCTGAAAGAAAGAGAACGAGAGAGAGAGAGAGAGAGAGAGAGAGAGAGAGAGAGAGAGAGAGAGAGAGAGAGAGAGAGAGAGAGAGAGAGAGAGAGAGAGAGAGAACGGGAGAAGAAGAGAGGGGGACAGAACAGGCGAAAGGGACAGAAAAAGACAACCACACCGAGACAGACAGACAGACAGAGAGACGGCGGGAGAAAGCAAAGAAGGGAGGAAGAAAGAGAGAGCAAGAGAGAGAGATTTAAAGCAGACAGCTGCTGTCAATACGGACTCTTAGCAGGGTAAGTGGGCGCGTTATTGTACCGCAACGAGAGAAGGAGTGACAGGTGGCTTATTACGTCCCCCTTGCACCAGCGCCATTACACTCTCACTTTCGTTCAACTTGTTAATTCCTCTTTCCCATCTGCGCTCCGGAATTTACCAGATAAAAATAAAAGAGTAAAGAGATTTATATAAAAAAACAAAAAAACATTCGTCCATAATCGACTATCCTCGCCCCACAAACGTAAAATCCTTTCTTCGCAAACTTACCGTGTTTTCTCCCGTCTTGAGAAAACGGAGTGGCAGCAAAGGACGGCGGCGAACACGGAACAACCAAACAGAATGGAGAAGATAGACGTCCGAGGTAGAATATAGATGCAGACGGTATCAAACAGAAAGTAAAACGTAAATATTACAGAAGGTAGATGGTAAACGTAGACGACGGTATTAAGAAGGAAGATGAAGGGGCAAAAAATACAGAGAAAAACTAGAGGTAGAAACTAGACGTAGGAAGTACACGATATAAGGTATAAGGTACAAGATATAAGGTATAAGGTATAAGGTACAAGGTACAAGGCACGAGGCACAAGGTAGGTGAGCTCAACGCCCTTAGCCGCTGTTTCCGGGCGTCGCAAAGACACGTTATACCAAGGTCACACACTGTCGTTCGCCCCGCCGTCCCCAGCCCGGGCCGCCTCGCCTCCCTTGCCACAAAGGTAACCAACCTGGCCGGCGACGCTCGCTACCCAGCCGCCCTGGAGCCCTCACCTTTGGGGATCGGGGGTGGGGGGAGGGGGAGAGAGGGAGAGGGGGGAGGACAGATCGACGGCCTTTGGTACGCTTGTTCTCTATATATCGGTACATTTATCAAATTATCTGTATTCTTTGGTTTTCATTATCCCTGTTTTTCCCACCTCTCATATTTCTACTATCTCTCTCTCTCTCTCTCTCTCTCTCTCTCTCTCTCTCTCTCTCTCTCTCTCTCTCTCTCTCTCTCTCTCTCTCTCTCCCTCCCTCCCTCCCTCCCTCCCTCCCTCAAACACACAAACACACACACACACACACACACACACACACACACACACACACACACACACACACACACAAACAAACACAAATACACACACACACACACACACGCACGCGCGCACGCACACACACACACACACACACACACACACACACACACACACACACACACACACACACACACACACACGCGCACACGCACGCGCGCACACACACACACATACACATACACACACACACACACACACACACACACACACACACACACATGCATCTACACACATTCTTGGAAGCATCTCCATATCTGCGTGTGTGTCGCACGTCCCCGTTCACGACTTAAACTGATACGAACAAAAATCCTACTCCTCAGATGCGCCAAGGTCACGCTGAACCAAGAAACCCGAACTGAAAGTCATTTTACGTATCGCTCTCTTAGCCAACAACTATACAAAAAGAGAGAGAGAGAAAAAAATCCTGAACGCACTACGCTGACCCTAACTGTAAATGCACAATGCAGCCTCTGTATCTATGGGCCACGTAGAACCCGACGTAATGTAGGGAAAGGTAGGGGAGGGGAGTAGGAAGAGGGGGAGTAGAGAAGGGGAGGAGTTTAATGTCCATGGGTATCAATAAATCCACAACTCCCTCACTCCCTACTCATCTACCTAACCCTCGGGAAAGGCAGCATACGCCCATGCTGAATAAAAATGAATAATTCACCGACCAAACCACCAACACGCCTGACTGACCACTCCCGGCGCCACGGGTCGGAGTCACGGCCAGCCCCCCCCCCCCTCTCCTACTCCCGTCTCACTCCCCCTCCGTGTCTGCAATGCAACTCACTGGCCACGAAATGGAGAACCCTTTATGCAATATCAACAACGCGACGAATAAAGGGCCGATGGGTAGGGGGAGGAAAAGCGCGGGGTGGGGGACATGTCCTAAAAGCCGGGGAGAAGAGCAGGTAAGGGTGATATGGGGGTGAGGGACATGGGGAACGAAAGGGAGGGGAAGGGGGAAGAGAGGGGAGGAGGAGGGAGGGGAGGGGAGGGGGGAATGAGGGAGGGAGGGCGAGGAGGACGACCAGACGGGATTTATCGACTACAGAACGTGCGGGTACTTGGCGACTGGGCATCGGCGACCGTCCTTGGTGCTCTGTCTCGACTGTTCTGAGTCTTGTCCAAGGAATACATGTGCATGCGTTTTACGATGCCCATGACAGACGTGACACGTGCCTAAAGCATGCCAGCGTATACCAAGCCACAAAAGAGAACGCCAACAAAGAAGAATGAGGCACGCACACAAAGCGCGCACGTGTGTCTGTGTACATTGTCCAGCTCGTGAATCCTAAGAAAGATTCACAACATGAACAAAGGAGATCGAGAGGAACACGCGAGAACAAAAATAAAGACAACGAAAATGACGACCCCAACAAGGACACAGAAAACGAACTGTAATGTTTATTTGCATACCGCATCACACGACCTGCGGAATCCAAGAGAAGATGCCAAAGTATCTATCAAGTCTGGCTTCGAAGGGCGCCATTCAAAAACTTAAAAAAAAGAGACTTACTTCAAGGAATACGTTTACATCACTGAATATATTAAGCCCGGACCAGTCACCCTTCGCTCTGCAGGTTATATAAGTCTCCCCCTTCACCCTCAAGAAAATAAATCTAACCAAATCACTCTTGGCCACTGCACACGACACACCAAATGACCAGAAACAGGATGCGGTTGCTTCTGCTGCTGCCTAAAGAGGAGTGTGACACCCCCCCCTACCACCCGACCTGAGGTGTTGAAGGTGCGACAATGTAGTCCTAACAGGAGGAGGAAGTGAAGAGGGAAGAGAATAGTTAAAAGGAGTGGAAATTGAGGAGGAGGAAGATGTGAAGAGGATAGGAAGAGAGGAAGGGGGATAGAAAGAAAGAAAGGAAGAGATAGAAAGAAAGAAAGGAAGAGATAGATACCCAGTAAGGAAAATATATATAGTGAGAGAGATAGACAGACAGATGGATAAAGAAAGAGAACGGTTACAAAGAGAGAGAATCCACCCAATCACCCGCCTCCGCACACCCATACAACCCCCCCCCCCCATACACACCCACACCCAGAACATAAAAGACAAAGGAGATCCCCAAATGCACGGAGGAGCGAGACGAAGGCGTGCATCCCGGCAGCAGCGGGTCCGGACCCAGCATCCCGCCGCAGGGTCCCAGGGCATGTCCATGTAGGGCGTCAGGCCAAACTAAAAAGACGGCCACAAACTGACCCGACAAAAACAACAAACACAACAGAAAAACAAAAACAAAAATAAAACAACAACATAACAAGCCTTAACCTTCACACGACTTCCCCCCCCCCCCCCACCAACCCCCAGCGCCGATCTTTTCTCCGGGCGAGATCGAGACCGTCTACGCGCTCTATGACTTCATTTCTGAGCCGTTCTATGACGATGCCGATTTAACACGGGCTTATCTCTCGTATCGCGGCTCCCCGGATGAATTGGTATTCACTCGCGACGACTCCCTTATCTAATCGCCTCCGCCCACCTAATGAGGGTCGTTAATATTCATGGGCGAAACGAGACGCAACGACTTGAATCCATCTCTCGATATTTTTCCCGCATTCTTTACTTAAACTCCCCAGCGTTTCCGGTTCGATGGTGGGCGGGATTCTCTCTTTTGTGTCTGTTCTTCCCCGTTCTTTTCCTATCCCCGTGTATCTTCCTCTGTCCCTCTGTCTGTCTGTCTGTCTGTCTGTCTGTCTGTCTGTCTGTCTGTCTGTCTGTCTGTCTGTCTGTCTGACTTCCTCCCGCTTTCCCTTCCTCTCTCTCCCTTTGCTTTCACTTGCTTCACAATCTTCCGCTTCTCCTCCCCTTTACCCCTTACCCCTTTCTTCTTATTCCATTCCTCCATCATCGTAATCACTTCCCGTTTCCCACTCTCCTCGCACTCGCAGGGGAAAAACAGCCTTACAGCAGAGTTGGATAGAGGCCAATACCATTTCCCCTGAAAGGCTGAAACACTCCAGAAAATCGCCGCAAGTACCACAACTCTCCCGGAAGAATGCCTAAATTGCTGGATTAAGGCATAACAGTAAAGGCAACGCACAGTGTTATCCTTATTCAACACAATCGGGAGAAACTATCCTCTTTCCCTCTCCAAGATTTTTTTTTTTTTAATTTCTATATCCAGTAAGAAAAATGAAAACAACAACAACATAGGTTTGTAACGCAACCGAACGAAATACGAAATGAAATGCAACAACGGACGGATATTAACTTCCACCAGACCTCCCAAAACAGAAAACCCTGAACATTTCCTTCATCACTAACCTCAATCACCAACACACTAATAAATCACAAATAAGAACCCTGTGAAAACGAAATGCAACAAAATAACGCAATTGAGCAGGGTGTCAACAAGAAAGCCCCACAAAGAAGGCGACACCATTTAGTTCGAAAAGAACCCTTAGTACAACGCAACAAAAGCCATTTATTTACTTTTGGGCCTGACAGCGTGGCCGACTTTCTTTCTTCGAAGTGACAGAAGACGTCTAAAACATACGCAGATGCTATTTATATATCGATGAAGAGGCAAGTTACTCAAATAATTGGTACGGCTAAATATGTGCAAGTAGAGTGGTTAAAACTTTACATAAAATTACTACATATAAGGACAGAAAAAATATAAGGTATGTATATAAATATATGTGTGTTTGTTTGAGAGAGAGAGAGCGCGCGCGCTAAATTACTTACAGAAAATGTACGGGCACAAACAAATAAACGAAGTATAGGTAGATACATGAACAAATTTGATGGTTAACTCATTACAAAAAAACTTATACCCACGGCCAAAAACGGATAAATTGATAAGATATTATATAAATAGGAACTGACATCCAACTCTAACAAACACATGCGTATATACACATACCGGTATTGCAAGGAAGATAGCTCACCAGACAAGACTGAAAACCATATATAAAAATACCGGTTTCATAAGCCAAATAAGGAAACAAGTTTGGACATAAGGAATTCCCTTATCAGGCATCAGCAAAGCTGACCCACATGTCTATAGAATGGAAATTAAAAAGTAATGGATAACTAAGGAAGAAAGAGAAACTGACAGAGGATGAGAAATAAAAAAGAAAAACTGAATGAGAAGGAAAATGAAAATAAGAATCAGAATGAGAATTAGAAGGAGGAAGAGGAGAAAGGGAATGAGCAGAATCAGACGGATAAAGGGAAGGAAACGGAGGAGGAGGAGAAAATTATTAGGCAAGAAGACACAGAGATACAAAAATAAAACAGAAAAAAGAACAAAAGAGAAGAAAGAAATGGGGAAAAAGAGAAAAAAAGAAATGGAGGAAAAGAGAAGAAAGAAATGGGGGAAAATAGAATAAATACGCACACAGAAATACCCGAACCCCCAATGGATACGAGGCACGGCCAGCCAGCTAATAGTTTGACGTGGCGGCTACGCTGCTTCCATTATCCATTCCCTTTAAGAAAGCAACTCGATAAAGTGATGGGTCTCCCCGACGCCCCCGGTGATGAGAGGGGGAGAAGGGGGAGAAGGGGCAGGGGAGAAGGGAGGAAAAGGGGAGAACGGGGCAGGGGAGAAGGGAGGAAAAGGGGGGAAGGGGGCAGGGGAGAAGGGAGGAAAAGGAGGGTAGGGGGCAGGGGAGAAGGGGGGAAAAGGAGGGTAGGGGGCAGGGGAGAAGGGAGGAAAAGGGGAGAGGAGCGAAGAGGGGAGAAGGAAGGAGTAGGGAGGGATGAAGAAAAAGAGGGGAAGGGATAGAGGGTAAGGAGGAGGGGGAAGGGTAAGAGGACGGAGGGGGGGGAGGGCGAACTCCTCCTCGACCTTCATAAAAGAGCAACTCCCTTGCCATATCGCATGACATATCCTTCCATCTCCATCCGAAACTCTTCGCCTACATAAAAATGGAAGGGAAAGAGCGAGGGGCAGGAGGGGGGGGGGAGGGAGAAGGGGGATATCGCTCCCTCTTTTTCTTTTTTTTTAATCCTAGAGGCGGCAGCGGCTATGGGAGGGTGCCAGATGTACGTTATCCTTCACTTCCGCGCCCTCCTCCCCCCTCTTCCCTTCCCCCGCACATATAATCTACTCGCCGACCCCATGATTTGAAAGCCCATTCCCCCCTACTGTCCCCCCCCTCTTTCCTACCCCCTCTCCCTTCCCCCACCGTACCCCACCCACAACCCTACGCCTGAAATCCATCAATCATCGCCTGATTTTATCCGACCGAAAGGCGCCGCAGGAAAGAAGCAGGAGAGGAAAGGCAGAAGACAAAACTTTGCAATCCTTAAACTGGTCTAACAGCGAACGGGGGAGGGTACGGAGGGGGAAAGAGTGGGTAGGGGGGGAGGCTCGAACGAGGCTGGTATTTCCTTGGCCGTTTATGGCCCTCTCGCCTCGGTGTTCCCCACACTCAGAGCCGCTTCCACCTCACACACAAACTATGCTGCCGTTATTATCAGCAACTTGACCCTTCCCTCCTTCACCCACCGGCGTACACCCTCCCTTCTTCCCTCCCTCCCTTCTTCCTTCCCTCCCTCCCTCCCTTCCTCCCTCCTTCCTTCCTTCCCTCCCTCCCTCCCTCCCTCCTTCCTTCCCTCCCTCTCTCCTTCCTTCCTTCCCTCCCTCCCTCCCTCCCTCCCTCCCTCCCTCCCTCCCTCCCTCCCTCCTTCCTTCCTTCCTTCCTTCCTTCCTTCCTTCCTTCCTGCCTTCCTGCCTTCCTGCCTTCCTTCCCTTCCTCCCTCCTTCCTTAATTCCCTCCCTCCTTTCCTCACCAACTGCCGCACGCACTCTCTCCTTCCCTCCTCTTCCCGGCCGCTGTTGCATGCACGCACGCACCCTCACCCTCCCTTTCTCATCCACGGCACACACTCATACACTTCTCTTTCCCTTTGTCATACTCCTCCCGTTTATCTTACTCCTCCCTTTATCACTCATTTTCCTCCTCCTCCTTTTACACCTCCCCTTTACTACTCCTCCATTCATCAGGGTGAAGGGTGAGAAAGGGAAAGCAAGAGAAGGGAATGCCAGGGAAAGAAAGGCAAGGAAGGAGAAGGAAGGACGAGAAACGAACATAAAGGAAAGAGAGGAAGGAAGAGAAAGGGAGATGAGAGAAGGAAAGAATGGAGAAGGAAGAGATGCAAAGCCTGGACACGAAACGGGAGTACCGTGACCCCGGAACGAAGCCTCACAACAGTTAACACGCGGATAAGGAAGCACCAAGACCCCCCACCCTCCTACCCCCCCACAGCTATAATCACATACGCCCTTCCATCCTAGCGACCCCTCACCTCTCCCTCTCCCTCTCTTTCTCCCTCTCCCTCCCTCACTCATATTTACTCTCCCTCACTCCCTCTCTCCCAGATATCCGTTCGTGCCAACAGAAACAGCACAATCGACAAATCTAAACACCTGACAGATAACATTCGAACAACAACTCGACGTCAAGATGGGCGGAAAAAAACTGTTAATTTCCTCGTTTCGTCAACTTCGAGAAACAAAAATAGAGGGTGGCTGTGTATGTGTGTGTGGGGGGGGAGGGGGGGTGAAAATACACATTACCAAACTTTACGAGTTTTTGGGTGTCCAAACACGAGAAACAACAAAGTTTAAAATATCACCCGGAAAATAATAAATTATAATTTTATGAAGGGTTAGACAAAAACATAGAGAGGCCTAACAATGAAACAAGATGTGACCAATCCAAACGAAAACGGGAGACGTGGGTGGGGAGAGAGAACAGGAGAGGGAGAAGAGAGAGGGAGAGGAAGAGGAAGAGGGAGATGAAGAGGGAGAGTGTGAGGGAGAGAGAGACAGAAAGAGGAAAGAGAGAGAGAAAGAGAGAAGGAAAGAGAGAGCGAGAGAACAAGAAAAATAGGAATGAGAAAGACCGACCCATCAATCAGGTCAGCACTAGACCTATCCAAAGAAAAACGAAAAAAACAATCATGTGGAAATGGGTCAAAGCCACAAAGAAGGCCCGGGGAAACCCAAGCAACACAAAGATGTACTGCCCACAAAGGTTTCTCGTCGCAAGAACACGAGAGATACAACAAAGACACCTTTATAAATGCGCCGCGCCAAGAGACAGGAAGACAGGCAAGTATGAAAAAAAAAAAAATATATATATATATATATATGAGTAATGAATGTGTATTTATTTACTGAGAACGTGTATTTTTTGCTGATTTTTTTCCTGACTGTTCGTGATGAGTGCGCATTCATACAACCCTCTTCTTGAAAGAAAAGAAAGGGAAAGAAAATACAAGTTATCATCATGCACTTACATACATCTGCATTAGCTTCTACCTATCTATCTCTTGATCAACCTATGAACTTATGTATGTATGTATGTATGTATGTATGTATGTATGTATGTATGTATGTATATATGTATGTATGTATGTATGTATGTATGTATGTATGTATGTATGTATGTATGTATGTATGCATGCATGTATGTATCTATGTATCTATCTATGTATGCATGTATGTATCTATGTATCTATGTATGTATCTATGTATGCATTTATGTACGCACATGTACATATGACTGCATGTACGTATACACAGGGACGCCCAAAGGCCTAGGTACTGAGGGCAGGCACCGTGACAAACCTATTCTCGCGTGCCTTTTCCGAAAAGGTCATGCATTCACACCGAAAGCGAAGACGACCCTATAAAGCGGCCACGGGAACGCGCCTGTAGAACCCCACGCCTCATAAAACAACAGCATCGCAGCCCAAACAATACGCCTAAACCTGAGTGCTGAAGACCGTGAACTTCGCTTAATGTAATCGACTTAAAGAGGAGACAACAGCAACGCCGCGAGACCGGGAGGAAATGTAGGACGCCCCCCCCCCCCCCCCTTTGCCCACTTTAAGCTACGTATTTTTATGGAAAGTCGGGGAAAATTACAACAATGCACAGATAGAGAGAGAGAGAGAGAGAGATAAATAGATATATTAATGGACAAAGGAAGACAAAAGCAAGCCAACAAATAACTACTTAAACAGATAAAATACACTTGGCAATGGAACAATCAGACTGAAACAAAGAACAGTCCTTCCCTTACCTCCCCTCCCCCCCCCCCCTCTCCCCCACTCGCCCACCTGTGATCACGAGGGTAAAATCAGAAGCCTTTTCTGTCAAGCGAGAATCAGCAAGTCCAACCCCCCACCCCCCTTCCCCTACCCCGCCCCAAAACCTGAGACCACTTGCCGTCACTAGAACATAAGAAGGGTGCTATGACAACCATATTAATACTCAGAGAATCTCTTATTACGGCGTGAACAAAATGCACCTCAAGTACCACATCTTTCAAAACAAAAATACCGGCACAAATACCAGATGACGCTACAACGTGATTAGAAAAAAAAAAAAAAACATGTCACCGCATGCAATGATATGGGATGAAGCAGCATCTCATTAGATGACACGGGGCACGCAAGCCACACGACGGAACGGCATCAAGGCTAGAATGCGGAACGCTGGCAGATGATCATCATACTTTGCTTAAGGGGGTTAATGAGGGAGAGGGAGAAAAGGAAGGGGCGGATGAAAAGAGGGGGAGGGGGAAGGGAAAGAGAGAGAGAGGGGGGGGGGAGGGAGGGAGGGAGGGAGGGAGGGAGGGAGGGAGGGAGGGAGGGAGGGAGAGAGCGAGAGAGAGCAAGGAACCGAAAAAGAAAGAAACTAGAAACAAAGCGAAGGAGAAATGGGAAGAAAGAAAAAAATAATTACAAAAGCGTGACATAGAGACACATTTGTACACGCCAGAAGCATCCCCGTGACCCACATGCAACTTCGAAGTATGTTTGTACGTCCTTGAACATGAGTCTTGTCAACAGGTGTAATAAAA
>NC_061820.1:4401577-4414077 GCF_019202785.1 Penaeus chinensis
CAGGGCACACCTGTCAACGGCCTGAGATATAGCAAATAAAATAACGATCACGAGACTACACACCGTTACAGAATAAAAGGAATTGTAAGAAAAAGGAGAGAGCGAAACTCCTCTTTCTCGCTCCTCCACCTCCTCTTATACAGTTCTTGGAAATCATCCGATTGACTTGGCATTCCTTTTATACCGAGTCTCTATTTCTACTCATTTCTGCTTCCATTTTGATGATGATGATGATGATGATGTTGTTGTTGTTGTTGTTGTTGTTGTTGTTGTTGTTGTTGTTGTTGTTGTTGTTGTTGTTGTTGTTGTTGTTGTTCTACTACTTCTTCTCCTTCTTCTTCTTCTTCTTCTTCTTCTTCTTCTTCTTCTTCTTCTTCTTCTTCTTCTTCTTCTTCTTCTTCTTCTTCTTCTTCTTCTTCTTCTCCTTCTCCTTCTCCTTCTCCTTCTCCTTCTCCTTCTCCTTCTCCTTCTCCTTCTCCTTCTCCTTCTCCTTCTCCTTCTCCTTCTCCTTTTCCTTTTCCTTTTCCTTTTCCTTCTCCTTCTCCTTCCCCTACACTTCCACCTTCCTCTTTCGCCGTCGCAGTATTTTTCTTGTTCTTGTCCTTTGTCTCCTCTTCTCCCTCTTTCATCAAACCAGGGCCATTTTAAAACGAATTATCTTTCTTTCTTTATAAATAAATAAACAAACAAACAAACAAACAAACAAACAAACAAATAAACATATATATATATATAAACAAACTCAGGCAAACTATCAGAAGTAACAGAACAGTTTAGCCTACATGGCACTGCAAGAACCTTGGAATGCAACCGTTACGAGGAATACAAGTGTTGTGTTTATGTAACCTGCAAGACACATTCCCCGCTTACGTTCAAATCCCCCCCCCCCCCCCCGATCTTTCTTTCTCCCCTCTCAAAGTGGATAAAAAAAAATCCAATTTACGCTAAAAATATCAATATCGAGACACAGAACACGTAACTCCTCCACACAACTTGGGAAATCAAAGGAAGGGGGGAAAAAACTCTCGACTTCCATTATCACGCTCCATTTTTTCCCCATTTTTTGAGATGCCATTGTGTCACGGAAAATCTATAGTTGACTCTCGGTTTCGTCCCTTCATTTCTTGCCTCCCCCCCCCCCCTTTTTTTTCTTTCTTTTCTGAGCCAATATATATATTCTCTTTCCTCTCCACACATTTATTCGTGCTCTTCTTACTAGCTCGTTGTTTCTTTCGCTCTCGCTCTCGCTCTCCCTCTGTCTCTGTCTCTGTCTCTCTCTCCCTGTCTCTCTGTCTCTCTGTCTCTCTGTCTCTCTGTCTCCCTCTCTCAATGTCTCCCTCTCTCAATCTCTCCCTCTCCCCCTCTCCCCCCTCTCCCCCCCTCCCTGTCCCTGTCCCTGTCCCTCTCCATCTCTCTCCTCTTTCTCTTTCTCTTTCTCTCTCTATCTCTCTCTCTCTCCTTCTCCCTATATTTATCCCTACTACCCCAACCCCTTTTCCCTCCCTTTTCCCACACACCCATCCCTTTTTCCAAATTCCTCTCTGACTCCCCCTTCCCCCTTCTCTCCTTCCCTACCCTACCCCACACCCCAACTCTCCCCCATTCCCCCACACCCCCTCACCCCCACCACCCAAAGTGTTACCCAATGACGTCGCCCGAAAACGCATTTCATCATCGTCGCGGCGATAAGGGAAATCATTTCTTACGTCCAAGCGACCTGTCATCGAGTTATGTCGGCTATGGGGGTTAGGTGCAAGCTCTCTCTCAGCGCCGGTGGTGTGCTTTTCATTCAATTTTGGTGATGGTGATAATGGTGTTGTTGATGAGAATGGTGGAAAATGATAGTGAAAAAAATATTATGACGGTGAACGTTATGGCGATTATCGTTATCTCTGACGATTAATAAACTGTTGATGATGATGACATCAATAATAAAATAATATCACTATAAACACCAGTTCACAATAACCACACGCCTGTAGCACAGTAGGTTCCAACCACGAGACGGAAGCCCCGAATGTTCCAGAGGCTCCCAGGCGCCGCTTTGCTTGTCGCCAAATTACCCCGGCAGCGAGGCACTAAGACGCAAGCCTTCTTTAAATAGATGTACCCACATTTCACATCATCATAACCCCGTTTCCCTCTTCCCTCTCTCTCCCCCCTCCCTCCTTCTCCTCCTCCCCTTCCCTCCTTCCCCCATTCCCTCCTTTTCTCCTCCCCCCCCCCCCCCGAGACCCGACACTCATCGAGATAAAACTCTTCTTTAAAACCTCTCCTCCCGCGCCCTTCAACCTTCTCGGAAGACGCCAGCATCCGCCCGACGCATCGCAATCCTTGTATTTATTCGTCTTCGTGTTCTCCCTCCCTCTCCCTCTCCCGTCTCTCACTCTCTCACCTTATTTATTTATCAACCTATAACAATTATCTCCATCGTAAATCTCAGCCCCCATTCAACCCCCCCTCCCAATCTCACCCTTCCCCCGTCCCCATCTCCTCCCCTCCCATCCCCCGCAGACTCGCCCGCCCGCCCGCCCGCCCGCTCGCCGCCCCCGTACACGACTATTTATATCGCCATAACACTCCTTCACACATCCCCTCTCCCCATCCCAAATACACACATACACACCACCCGCATCTCTCTCTCTCTCTCTCTCTCTCTCTCTCTCTCTCTCTCTCTCTCTCTCTCTCTCTCTCTCTCTCTCTCTCTCTCTCTCTCTTTTCTTTTCCTCATTTCTATTCAACATTATCAATCATTTTTCTTTACTATCAATACTCCCCTTTTTCTTGTTCCCTGAAATAAATTGATGATTTTATTCCCCCCCCCCTCCTTTCCTTCTGTTCCTAGTCCCCCTCCTACTCAATCTTCTGTTCATACTCTTTATATCTATTTAGATCATCCTCCGCCATCTCCTTCTTTCCCTCTCCTTCACTTCCCTCTTTACCTCCTCCTCCTCCTCCTTATTCTCCTTCTCCTCCTCCCCCTCCCTCTTCTCCTCCTCCTCCCTCTTCTCCTCTTCCTCCTTCCCCTCCTCCCGTCCCGTCCCCTCCTCCTCCTCCTCCTCCCTTCCACCTCCTCTTCCCTCTTCCCCTCAGCCTTACCTCGCGCTCCACTAACCGCTGTGCAAGCAATGATAATCTCTCCGTCAGTTCCATGTCCACTCGTTCAATTAAGGGGAAAGTTTGCTAATTTTTCACAGCCACGTCATTATTACCGCCGTGACGACTTTCTTTTTCTCAGCCATTACCTCTTTTATCTGTTTATGTCTGTTTGCTGTGGGTTCTTTTTGTTTGTTTGTGATTTTGGTGTGTGTGTGTGTGTGTGTGTGTGTGTGTGTGTGTGTGTGTGTGTGTGTGTGTGTGTGTGTGTGTGTGTGTGTGTGTGTGTGTGTGTGTGTGTGCGTGCGCGCGCATGAGCGTGTGTATACACGTGCGTTATGTCTGCATGTGTGTATTCACGTACGATTGTATTTGTATTTATGTATGTATGTGTGTATTTGTGTATGCATGCATGTGCGCGTCTGTAATATATATATGCATTCCTCCTCTTCTTCCCCTTTTCCTCTCCCCACCACCACCCACCACCACATCCACCTCTACCCCAACCTCCACCTCCTCCACCTTCTCGAGTTGCCAAAATTTCGCATCCCCCCTTCCATTATTCTAGTTTCACTGTTTGTTCATCCGCGCGTGAACACAAACAATTAGGAGGTAATTGAACTATCACACGGCCATAATCGAAGCTTGACCACGGAGTCTTTGTGACCCGACGAGTGGGAGGATAAAACTCTCGATCATTTCGTATCTGGCGAACAAAGGGAGGGAAGGAGGGAAGGAGGGGGGAATGGAGAGGGAGGGAGAGATAATGAGGAAGTGAGAGATGAAGGAAGAAAAGAGAGAAGAAGGAGGGGAGATGGGAAGGAAGGAAGAGAAGAAGAGAAAACATTGAGTACCTACGCACTAAGGGGGAGGGGGGGTGTACTGAAAAATGCACTGTAACGTACGAAAATAAAAACACGTTTCCACTGTTTAAATTTTAAAAAAAGATTGAGTTGATTGTTCCATACTCTTTAAACTCGGTGCATTCCCCTTAATGCACTAACACTGACACAGGAGGAGATATTAATTGAATATTGGGGTGAGGGAGGCACACAATATCTCTCTCTCTCTCTCTCTCTCTCTCTCTCTCTCTCTCTCTCTCTCTCTCACTCACTCACTCACTCACTCACTCACTCACTCACTCACTCACTCACTCACTCACTCACTCACTCACTCACTCACTCACTCACTCACACACACACACACACACACACACACACACACACACACACACACACACACACACATTCACTCACTCACTCTCTCTCAGAAAGAGAGGAAGAAATAAAGAGAGAAATAGGGAGCAGCAAAAATATGTGAAACTAATCAACAATTCAACAATACAAAACATTGTTGATTTTGTCAATATATTTCTTGCATTACCATTAAAATCTTAAGCAGAGTATGGGAACAATTTATATTCATTAATTTACCTAAAATATTTCATGAAACAGAAAAATGAAAGAGAAAATATAATGCAACAATTATCACTACAAAATGTCAAAATCAGATTACCTAATCAATCAAGTGATAAAAGATAACAAATATAATCTTATAATATCTAAAGTCCCCCAAAACAAATGTAGTCTTTTACTTTTTTTCTACTTTATACAGATATGGAAAAAGTTACAAATACATGCATATTTATATAATATATATTAGGTCCTTAGCTAAATACACTAAAGCACTACAGTAACAATAACTAGTTCTAATCTCTGTTTGATGTAATGCCCCATTTTTTTAACCCTTAATCTCAGTGACTTTTGACTAGCTTATAATTAAGTGTGTTTGTTGGCTCAACATAATACACGAAGTACTACATTATCATATGGTTTCCAAAAAGGATTTCTTACCAATCAAAACATATAATCATGAATATAAATGGTTGTTGGCTTTTATACAAATTATCGATAAAACAAAAAATACCTACTAAAATATTTGTATAAACATTTAGACAAAAAATAGGAACTAATTACCGAAGCTTTTCTCTTGAATATTATGCACCCAAACATGAAATATCAAGCATTTTGCTCATCTTTTACAGCAGGTTGTAATATCCCCATCTTGAAGCTAATTACAAACAAGAAAGTAATTATATATATATATATATATATATATATATATATATATATATATATATATATAGAGAGAGAGAGAGAGAGAGAGAGAGAGAGAGAGAGAGAGAGAGAGAGAGAGAGAGATATGTGTGAATATGTATGTATGAATATACATATAAAAACATATATGTATACATATGCATATGATATACTCTCACACACACACACACACACACATTCATTTATATATAATACTTTGTTTCTAAGTAATTACTGCTATATAAACAAATAATCAATAATATTCATAATATTTCCTAAATAACATAGTATGCAATCTATCTTGGAGGTCTTGTTCCAACAGCCTTACATCACTTACATGAAAAATGTCTTGTTATTTTCATGATTATCTCTACCTCAACTAAGGGCTTCAGTTCCACTTGCAATTCATTCAATTTGAACTTTTGCATTCACTCCATTGATACACAACCCATTTGAGGAGCTTTAACTCTCTTTTCCCCCTCAATGATTCATACATATTTGATTCAGCTCAATGAACTGCTACCTCAGTTTAAATATTTAGTAGCCAGCTGTACTTGAATAGAGCATTTCTTCAAGTCAAGTACATAGTAAATAACCTTTTTCAGGTTACTATCTTAAATTGGTTTTCTAAACATCCTTGCTTAATTCATCTCTGCAACTACAAAGTGACTTGTTACATATTAAAAATTCACTATTTTGCAACCTAGATGCTGGTTTTAGTATACAGTCGGTATATGCTTTTGTACTTGAAGTATATCCTTTATTTTCATTATATACTATCAAAAGGTGCACAGAATTTGTCTTTTGGTGTAGGATACATTATATAAATAAGGCTGTGTGAGCCACACATACCCTATTATTACCTAAACATAATTCGGAATGTATATTGATATTGTGTGTGTGGGGGGGGGAGTGGGGTAGGATATCAGGGAGAACATAAATTATGTGGAATGAAGTTTTTTTAAAAGTAAATAAAGATAAAAGTCAAATAGACAGTATGAGAAAAAAGACATTTAGTCTATACACATACAAGGGCCTACTGCATCTAATACTATGTACCAATACCTTTGCTATGCATGAAGTTTGGGTGTGGCACAGGCTCCACCCTGCCAAATATACATCCAGGTGATGGCACAGAAGCAACTGTGTTTGATCAATCTATAGCAATAGTCAATGCATTTGTCTATGTCTATATTAATAAATATTAATAGATTGATATATAAAGAAAAATAGACAATCAGCTTTTCTATGTTCCCATAAATGTAATATAGTGCTCACTGACTGTGTCTGTTTCTTTGTTTTGTTCTTTATACCCCTGTAAATTCCATTCTTCGTGTGCTCTTCCACACTAACAGATACACTTGGCTGCTGAAGGCGAGTTACCCCCCAAAAAAAATTATAATCACTTGTCTATGTATAGGATTACATAAAATTATATTGAGGTCTTTGTACCTTGCACACAAGTATATTCTGGCAAGATATCGCTTGGATTGGTTCTTATTTGATATTACCTTGGTAGGGAGGTCTACAGGCCCCACTTTTCTAGAATACTGGTATATATGGAGGAGGTTTGGCACTTATTTTTATGACCATTTCATTATTTTCATCAATGTCTGCAGAAACCTAACATTATTTTTTTCAGGATGTGTATCCCTGGTCCTGACTGATGAGAGTTATGTGCATCCTATCCTAAGTCTCCTATTTCCTCACCTCGGACAATAATTCCTTTTAGCTATTGGGGATCAAAAGCATTTTTTAAAAACAGAAATGGTAGTTACTTGCTTCATTTTCTTTTCCCAATTTTAATCTATAAAATGATGGCCAATTAGAGGAAATTAAACTTAAAGTAGATTTTAAACAGCAAGATACTTCTAAAGATACTTGGAGATAAAGGTTTTTAATGAGTCTCTGAAACTGATGATGGCTTTATACTGGAATGACGCAAATGTAATGAAGAAAGACATACAGAGTTCCCTTCCATTATTGACGTAGAATAGCCCAAATTTTAACTGCATTAGGATAAATAAATAACAACACATCTACACATGGGATAACACAATGCAGATCATATGTACACTCTGTTGACTTGCTTCTGCCTTGTAGAAGGTACCAAAAAGCTCTGACTTTCGATGACTCTCATTCCTCCAAACTTGACATAACCTTGTATCATAGCTAGTTCTATACCTTCACTTCTTTCATCCTCTACTGCCCTTTATTGAATCATGAATTTCACTTTTGTTGAAAGTTACTAATACAATAAACAATGGTAGGTCAGTTACCTGTCACTTGCCACTTGAAATTACCTAACAATTTGTATCAAAACATTAAAACTTGAGAACTGACTGTTGTTTATAGTGAGGAATATACCTCCTCTAACCATATAATTATAACAAATACAATTACAATATAACAGCAATTCAAGCCCATAAAAAATTGAGTCAAGAAGTGACTGCAGCTTCTTCTTCAATATCAAACCTCACTAAAATAGTATCACATATAAAACACAAAACCAAAGGATAGGAATTAACACTCTACAGTCAATTAAATAAATAGAAAATAATTAATAAACAATGACTCGTTAATCCAGGCTTTACATAAACCACTAAGATAATACTTGTTTCGAAATTATTTCTACTCTACTTCGAGTCAAAATTAGAAGACATCGCTAACAACATCTTGGCGACTCTGAGACCACAAAAACAAAGATAAAACGGATTATTACGAAATAAATGTTATAAATGCAGTCAAACAAACTGACAAAAGCAGGTTGGAGGTTCCAAGTTCCTCTGACAGGGGAGCGGCCTGCAATTATTTTGTCCTTTTCTATGGATTTATGCGCCTTTCTTAGCTTTATAAAAACTCGACATGTCCTTACATACCTTATAATTCGATGTGAATCCTGTTTCAGCGATTACATCCACAGGAGAAGGAGTGGCAGTCGATTATTTAATGAAAATTTAGTAACAAGGTCTCCCTAGCACTCACTTCCATAACACTACCTCGGGGTCATGGACGCAGCTTTAGTCTCATTTCCTTAAAACAGTTCAATAAATCAATAAACCCTACACAGTTAACTTGTATATCAATAAGCTACATTTAAGCTATTCTAACAGCGTAAAAGATGTGTATTTTAATTTAGGAGATTTGTATTATGGAACGGGCGACATCGCTGATTTGAAGGAGCGAGGAGGGTGTATGACGCGCAGACGGGACAAAATGGGCGCGGACTTTGAATTTAAGTTTATGCGCCTGGCTCGTTTAGTCCATGTTGATGATATGACTAAATGTATTTATTGCCTCCAAATATTTTTTTTTTTTTTAACTTCATGAATAACATAGCTTGTGCATGTGTAAGTTCTGGAACGCGATGTCTAAATATTTGGTTATTCATCCGGTCGATGTTGATTAATGATATAACTGAATATGCTCATTAACTTGGATGGTTTCCTTTGGCCTATGAAGTGTTAAACTTTGTGTGCAAGAGAGTACTTCGAGTCGTTAGATTGAAATCTGAGGAATAGATTTTATTTTGTTTGAAGCGTTCCTCCATTTTTCAGCATAGCAGCTTACATTCTAAAAATAGAATAGTTCTAGCATTTATTAAAGAGAATTTGTTTACTTTATTATTGGTGAAGATGGCTCGGAAAGTATTTTCGTTTTCGGTTTAGAGAAGAATATACCTGTTTGTATCCATACATAATAATTGATCACAAGTGTCTAATATAGTCTATGAGACAACCAGATAGGTTTATTATCCTGTCCAAAAATAACCATATTTAATACCTTTTACACCGGTTGTTTACGAATACATGAACAAAAACACGTTTTGAGTCTGAAAAATACTTTTAGTTAAAGCTATTAATCTACATATATGACTTTCTAATGAAATGATCGATTTTATTCATCATTTTACTTGCTTATCCATAGCCCATTTTACCAGTACACACTAGTATAAGAATAAAGGCATCCGTCATAAAGAAAAAAAATTGTCTAGAGCTTCGTGCATGTGTATGGTGGTGTATATACATGTATCCTTTCCACACAATACAAATAATTTATGTATCCTACACATTCCATAATTGATCAATCGGCCTTATCATTTTCCTATCATATTCTTTATAGCCATAATGTTCGTTAAGTTGCAACGATATTGACTTTCCTTTCACAAAGAAAAGTTATTAATCAAAGCAGAAAAAGAAAAAAAAAGTTTATTTTCCGTCGAACCTACTATTCCCTTAGCTATACAACGGTAGCGTGGCCGAGCGGTCTAAGGCGCTGGTTTAAGGCACCAGTCTCTTCGGAGGCGTGGGTTCGAATCCCACCGCTGCCATAGATTTTCGCCAAATAGCTGCTGATTGATTTGGGGTTAAAAAAAAAAAAAAAATGTGAATATGATAGGAGAAGAAAAGCCGGTTTTACTGTAGGTAGTTAAACTATAGTGTGGTGATAAATATTGTTCTCTTCAGCGATCTTGGTGATTAGTATACGACACGTGGTATAAACTGTTCGTATCAGTTTTAGTTTCCCATAGATAAAAGTAATATCACTAGTGACGAGAATAATCTTGATTAAGGATCAACGAATAAGTATAAGTAATCTAAACAAATGGCACTGGGTAATCATAATAGCGAAGATATTACATCGTGTCCTGACAATATGAAAGATGATATTTTTGAGCCATTCATGCAACTCTAAGCATTTGCTAAGAGTAAATTATGTACAAGCTAAATAATGAATTCCACTAATTAATTACTTCGGTAAAACGATGGTAGATCTCGTTAATTTTAGTTTACCCTCAAAATAGCAGAGTTCGTTCTTTTAAAAGGCCCCATGTGAACCGTTGAAAGAAAACGATAGAATTACTGTTCGTTTCTATATGAGTGACTATATTATTTTATTCCAATGTTATATTTACATTAAATATTAATGTGGAATAAAGGAATAATTGCAAACATGAGTGACAGAGAGAATGTATAATAAAACAATCAAGGAAAATTATCTGTAATAAAGAGAAAGCAAACATTTTCGTGGATCATTATAGAGCGTAAGTTTTGACGGATGATCGTTATTATTATTTTTTTTCTGCCTATCCGTATTCTGATATTGGCAACCAAACCTCATTAAAATGGCAAAGTTGAAACATCCGCAAAATGTCCATTGCATTCATCGTAGTTGCTAATGTCAGAGTGTCTATATATTTCCCAGTACTATGTAAGAAAGGAAACAAACAGTCACAATAAGAACGGGAATGAACGTAATGTCTCTAACTAACAAACCGAAAAGGATTCTCAAAAGAAAATGCTTTAGAAAAAAAATCTTTAAGTTTCCATTGACGTATTCGAAACGTTACATTGAATTTCTGTTCATGTTTTGGCCGTTTCTTTTTATCTTTGTATAAGCCTACACATTACTTGGCGTTATAATACCCTCTGCCTTCCACTTGATTGCTTTTCCTCAATTTTCCTTCGATTGACTGTTTTTCTAGGCTTTATTTTCGTGTAACATACCCTCAAGAAACTCATATTGACGTTCTAGTTTATAAGAGCCACCTACTAGACGTTTATTTTGTTTAATATTGGCAATAATCCTCATTTTTTTCAGTTTTCATTTTTTTCAGGGGTCATAAAACTTACCACTTTTCTAAACAGAGGCAAAGAAGGTGGATCATGGCTTTTACCTTATTGATCTTATTATCATTATTATAACATAGTACTGTTTTACATATGTCTGCCTATGTATTTATAAATCAGCAACGAACATGTTTCCTGTATTTTCCTTCCATCTTCCAAGTTCCTCTATAGTAGATTTTTGAAACACTCACAGCCGTACCCTCTATTTTATGCATCAGCTGACTGCTTTCTTTTCTTAAGTACTTTTACTAATTTGCGGTATTTATTGCTTATCACAGTGAAATCAATTTAATACTAGTTTCAAATTCAGGATTCGTCTCATCCATGGTCATCTGGATTTTAATGATATGTAAAGGATTATAGCTTGGTCCAGTTGCTCGTAAATTTTTTTTTTTTTTTTTTTTTTTTTTTTTTTTTTTTTTTAGTTTCTCCATAATCTGATGTTAGTGCGTAAAGGATGATATGCACATTTACAAACTTACTTTTATACTTACAAAGTAGTACAGTATTATGGTCCTAAAACTAATATCTGATTTTGTTTCATTGGAGGTGATCTTCAATTTCTCTTGAATGTTGATCTCCGTTGGGGAAGTAAATCATTTTGCTACAGTGAAGATGTTAATTATCACAGTGAGGGTTGCCGGCACAGTTAAGACACCGTTTTAATTGAGTGTAATTGCTTTGATGGAAGTATATAAAAAGATGTAATACTATTTAATTTTATTAACGAAGATCAACATAATACACACACAAACAATGTTTTTTAACGGCTATTTCGTTCACTCGAAGCTTTTCATATCACTGTTCACTTTATTTTTTTCATTGTTCATTTACCGCACACTTTACACTATCTTGACCAGCATCCAGTCTTCTCGCTGGTTCCTTCTTCAGAATAGTGCCGGCAGTATAGCTTCTTGTTAATACCAGCCCACAGTTCTAAAAGAACATAAAACAAAACAACAATTATCAGCAACCGACATGACTATAGTGGCCCACACCTCGGGATTACCACTCCTCCGTATAACAGTCGTCACGGCCTCCTCTGTTGGAAAGACCTTCCACCTTGCCTAGGCCTACCACTATATACAGCTTTACCACAGTCAGCGGTGACGTCATGCCCGCGAACAATCGCGACACTAACTATCGCTGATTAGCAAATAATAATGCATGACAGCTACCCTTTATTGTCACAGTTATTATTGGGAACAAATTTAAAACCAGTTTCCCATTTTTCTTTCTTCAGCGGCAATACCAGTACAGGGTGTAAAACCTAACATAACATTGTCACAAACCATCTGTTCACTACCAAAGATCGAAAACCATCGCTTCCCGAACCACCAAGCATTATTGCACCTTCATCAGAATTGTTCACAGGAGCTACACTTTACCAAACGACGATTTGGAGATAGTTGTAACTACCCAGGAATACTAGATTAAAAAAAGATTCCACTAACCTTAAGACGAGGTTCCATTAACGTTGTCTGACTCCAGATCCAGACTTGAGTCTGGGATTATCATCCTAATGTCTGGGCCTATAACACTATCTGAGAGACTAGAAGTGCCAAATCACCTTGCTATTTTGCAGGTAATCAATGTCTAACGTTTATGAAATATATAAATTATCATCAAATATTTATAAGATCACTTGACACGTTTTGAAGTCAGCCTTGATGCGCCT
>NC_061820.1:4421577-4429077 GCF_019202785.1 Penaeus chinensis
ACTGCTGCCACCAACGGCGGTTTCAGGAAGCTCGAGTCCACAGTGAGGGCAGCAGCGGCCACACATAACACAGCACGCTCTTCCGCACCACAAGATCGGTGGTGCTTATCACTCAAAGAGGGATTTTGACGCTCTTGCACGAATATAAACTCACGTAGTGAAGTGGTAAACTGGAAAGGCGACCCTGCCCGATCGGCAGGCGAACTCTGACGGGATGTCATTGCCTATGAATGCGATAAAGTTTCTTATATCGAGTTGTTCCGTCGAGTGAGGCGCGGGGGGGAGAAAGTTGGCCTTGAAAAGCCAGGGCGGTACTGCATGAGAGGAGCTCAAGGAACAACACACGACATGCCATGCTGTTTTCGGCGGTGGGTTCAGATTCCAGTCGCCGAATTCTCGTAATTTGACATATCACGTCAGTTTTCTTGCTATTACACTATTTCCTTCTCATGACACTAATTGTTAATAATTTTTTGTGATCGACCACCGTCATTATCCAAGACAGACACAAGCTGAATGTTGAACTTAACGGTGGGACAAGAATCTACTACATATTGTGGTGTCGAGAGATAATCAACCTTGGAGTCTCCACCACGCATTAAAACACGTGTCACTCCACGAGGTAAGTAAGGAAAGGAGACTGTTTGCCATTATCCACACTGGCAGAGACAAGCAGGACCTCATGACACCTCCATGATGCGCCGAGTTAGAGCATTTTTACAAGAGTGTGCATACTTAGGCCTCCAGTGCATACCACACGCCGTGCGGTTGAATTTATGGTTGTAGGGCATGGGAGGTTCCTGGTTTCGTTGGCTATATAAGAGAACCGTGTCACCGAATGTGAGTGACTGATATTACATGTCAACTACGCTGTGAAATGGACATCTTTAGACAGTCAATGAGATGGCGAGACAGCGGGGGAAAAGAGGGGAGGGGGAGGGTAGGGGAAGGGAAGGAGGGAGCTGGGGGAAGAGGGAAAGGGAGGGAAGGGGAGAGGAGGGTAAGGGTGGAGGGAAGGATGGAGGGGGCAGGTCGTGTCTCGGCGCAGCAGCGTGGACCGGCATGCAAGCCCGACTGCATAATGCATGTGAGGAATGCACAGTGTAATAACGATCCAAGCATGAAGGACAGATCTAGAAGACATTCCTCTTACGGTTTCCTTGCCAATCGTGTGAGGTGAAAGAGGGTTCCATCCGACGCTTTATATATAGGCCTTTGTAAGTGCCTTTTATTCTATTTTCTTATTTTATATTTTTAGGTGGATTCACAAAAGACGAAAAGATGGATTCTCACACCGCCCGGGGACAATGACGAGGATAAAATGTGTATTTTTTTCTTGGGTTGTCAAGAACGTTTTTAGAACCGAAAAAATAAGTATATATATTTAGTTGTTTTTTTTTCGTTTACGTTTTTTTTTTCTTAGATATAAATAAATTCTCATCATTAATGACTATTTTGAAAATAAAACAACTGGAGAATTTAATCGTATATTTAGCATTAATAAAATCAGAATCAAATGTAAATCATAATACAGCTAACATAATTTAATAAGAGTTCAGTATAATCAGTCAAATGTTACAGAACGCTTAACATAGAAACAATAATTTATTTCTGTCGTCAATTCAGAAACCAACTGATTTTTATCGATACACATACACTCGCATGCAAATTTGTCATGAGAAGATGAGTTCATGATGATGATGATGATGAGGGGGAGGAAAATAAGGAGAAGAAGAGGGGGAAGAAAAAAAGGAAAGGAAAAGAAGAAGGAGAAGTAGAAGAAAGAGAAGAAGAGGGGAAGAAAAAAAAGGAAAGGAAAAGAAGAAGGAGAAGTAGAAGAAAGAGAAGTAGACAAATGAAAAGAAAGAGGAGACAAGGAGGAGTAAGAAGAAGGAAAGAAAGAAAGAAAGAAGAAGCAGGAGATAAAGAACGAAGGAAGAGAAGATAAATAAAAAGGCGAAGGTCACTAGTGGCAAATCTTAATAATATCCAGGCTTAGCCACGTGGTCAAGGAAGAGAGAGAGGGGCGTGTGTGTGTGTGTATGTGTATGTGTGTGTGTGTGTATGTGTATGTGTGCGTGTGCGTGTGCGTGTGCATGTGCGTGTGCTTGTGCGTGCGTGTGTGTGTGTGTATGTGTGTGTGTGTGTGTGTGTGTGTGTGTGTGTGTGTGTGTGTGTGTGTGTGCGTGCGTGCGTGTGTGTGCGTGTCCGTGTCCGTGTCCGTGTCCGTGTGCTTGTGCGTGCGTGTGTGTGTGTGTGTGTGTGTGTGTGTGTGAGTGTGTGTGCGTGTGCGTGTGCGTGTGCGTGTGTGTGTGTGTGTATGTGTGTGTGTGTGTGTGAATATGTGTTGTTGTCATGTCATGTACATTGGCCATGGATTATCGATTTTGCTGGAAAGTTACGTCTCTAGCTTAGTGAGAAGAGGTGCCCGGGTGTTTCGGTTGTCGTGTTTCACTTGTTTTTTCTTTTTTATTGTTGTGTTTTTATTTGTTATTACTATCGTTCGTATTGATTGGGGGAGTAATGGATGGATGGAAGAAAATAGCGAAATAAAAGGTTACACCAAAACCCGTCGTCTTAATGTTAGCGAAAGGGATTATTACAAATATTTCCGTTTTAATAAACCACGTGGCGAGGCTGGGAATTGCTCCGTGTGAGTCACACCAGAGATAAAAAGTTTCTAAAATTAACGCAATTACAGTTTCATTAGACCTAGAGCATTCGCTACATTTAAGCGGAAAACCTACGCATCTAGATGAAAAGAAAGAAAGAAAAGGTTTATGATCTTTAATTTTCCTCCATACCTGAAAGCAACCGAATTAGCGAAGCGGAGATAATTGATCTTGATGAAAACAGCGCTAACAAATTGCTATCTTTTCGCTATCAGAAAAGTGCTAACATAATGCTACCTTCACATAGCCAGGTAGTGTCCTCCCCCTCCCCTCCTCTCCCACCCCCCTCCCATTCCCCTCCCCTTCCTAGCGTGCGTGCGTGCCATCACTTTCACGAAGGTGAAGGCGGGACAGCGCCGTGTGTGGTCATGAGCCATGAGCTGTTCCTCACGTGGTCAGTCATGCAGCCTCTCGTGGGAAGGGAGGAAGGGAGAGAGGTGTGTGTGTATGTGTGTGTGTGTGTGTGTGTGTGTGTGTGTGTGTGTGTGTGTGTGTGTGTGTGTGTGTGTGTGTGTGTGTGTTTGTGCCCGCGCGCGCGCATGTTTTTGTATGTTTGGAACTTGTGTGCGTGCATATGTATGTATTTATCCGTATACATGCACATGCGTGTATACATACTTTTCCATACACTCGTTTGTGCACGCGCGTGTGTATGTATACCTGTATATATGTGCGTGTGCATGCCTCCCGACCTTCCTCGCCTGCCCAGGGGGATTATCCCATGATGAAGCGATAATAAACAATTCTGGCCCGTTGCTGTTTTTTTCCCCAAGGCTGATCAACACCTCGATCTAATTAGTATAAATGGCAATGGCGATGAAGATTCGTCCTGATAAGGTTAATGTAATTGCAATTACGTAAGCATGGAGAGAATATTCATAAGTCGAGAACTTCCAGTTTGACATGAAAAAAAAATATATATATATTAATGACGCGAATATATTTGCATACCTCCTTTACCTACGCATTGGCGATCGTAACTCCTAGCTAAATCCAAAAAAGCCTTACATATAATTATCCAGAAAAATCTAATGATGTATCTCGCATATCTTTAATATCTAAAGCCGATTATTGACGATACTTTATCGAAAATACCAAATTAGCTATTATCACTATACAGTAATTCACAACATATTCACAGATTGTAGACAGTGATATTCTACATTATCCTACCTATTAAGAAACTATCATAGATAATATCAAATAGGAAACACTTTCGATAGCTAATAAAAGTGAACGTTTTAAAGAATGCCATGGCTGCTTCTAACACACTCTCGTTCTTTTGTTAGACTAACCCAATCGTCGCTACCCTAACTAGTTAATACCACATCATCAATACGTTTTTTTTTCTTTTTATGCCACGCGGCTGTAGAAAATTCCAGAGAATTTTTCTGTTGACGTTTACGTAGTGCATGACCTGTGAATGTGTCATGCAGACCGTTTTTTGTGGATGACTTCACTCTGTCGTGACTGCCACAGATCGTCCTCAGACTGTGCTATCGATTTCTTTTTTTTATTTCGTTAATTGTAACTGCGTGTGCACTATACAACCTTCCCTCCTACTGCGAAGTGTGTGTGTGTGTGTGTGTGTGTGTGTGTGTGTGTGTGTGTGTGTGTGTGTGTGTGTTGTGTGTGTGTTTGTGTGGTGAGTGTGTGTGTGTGTGTGTGTGTGTGTGTGTGTGTGTGTGTGTGTGTGTGTGTGTGTGTGTGTGTGTGTGTGTGTGTGTGTGTGTGTGTGTGTGTGTGTGTGTGTGTGTGTGTGTGTGTGTGTGTGTGTGTGTGTGTGTGTTGTTGTTTGTGTGTGTGTTTGTGTGTGTGTGTGTGTCTGTGTGTGTGTGTGTGTGTGTGTGTGTGTGTGTGTGTGTGTGTGTGTGTGTGTGTGTGTGTGTGTGTGTGTGTGTGTGTGTCAATTAGGCGACATAAAAACTGTTGAAATAATAATCTCTATATAGAAAACCACACGTTTTACTACTACTCCTTCAAAACAATACAAACATATCTTATTTGACCTTGATTGAGCACAAATAAAATGTCACAGTAACAAAAAAAAATAACAAAAAATAGGAAAAATAAACAAGAAAAAGTGACAATTCGTAATATAAAAATAATAAAAATAATAAGAACAGCAATGATGATAGTAATATTTATTGTGAAGATGATAATGATAGTAATAGTAACAATATGAATGATCCTAATAATGATACTGGTACTATTAATAATAATGATACCGGTGCTATTAATGATAATGATACTGGTACTATTGATAATGTTATAATGATACTGGTACTTTTAACAAAAAATATAATGATACTAGCACTAGTAATGGTAATAATACTTATGATAAAAAAGAAAAAAATATCAATAATGATAAAGATGATGCTACCAACATTATCAATCAACACACAAGTAAACAAGCAAAATATAATCAAGAAATGTTTTTGTATAATGCTCATCTCCTCTCAGGGGGTATAGTTAGCGAATGGGTTGCTCTGCATTTTGTTGTCATTAGATAAACACTGTCATCGACGTGACAAGGCCACTAGCTATTCAGCATGACACTTTTATGTGCTGTGAAGTGATGTGTTTTGGTCTGAGATCTCGAGGGCTTGTACATTTTATTAATGCTAATAAAGATAATAATAATAATTATTATTATTATAATAATAATAATTATTATTATTATTGTTATTATCATCATCATAATTGTTATTGTTTTTGTCATTATTATTGTTGTTATTATTATTATTATTATTATTATTGTTATTATTGTTGTTATTGTTATTGTTATCATTATCATTATCATTATCATTATCATTATCATTATCATTATCATTATCATTATCATTATCATTATCCTCCTCCTCCTCCCCTCCTCCTCCTCCTCCTCCTCCTCATCATCATCATCATCATCATCATCATCATCATCATCATCATCATCATCATCATCATCATTTTAAACAACGTTATTATTATTATTGTAATTGTTATTTTTTTTCTTTATTATTGTTAGTACCATTACTACTACTATGAACGATATTTAACGATTTAAAAGCCGACGAAAAAAACAACAACGAAAAAACAAAAACAGGAAGAAGAAGAAGAGGAAGATTAAGAAAGATTTAGACATCGGTACAGAATATATACATTTCCATATTATGTACACTTTTTTTTCCTTCAAAAACAAAATTCAAAAGAATCTCAAGAATATCGTATTTTCATTAAGATTTGCTGTCCCGTGTCGTGTTCTGAGCTCAGTTACCATGTGTTTGGTGTAGAAGAGGCTTGTCAAGACTTAATACATATTAGTTTGTGAAGATTTGCAAAACATTTTTCTGTTGGTCGATTGTTTAAGATTCTGCCCGGTTTGCACTGATAAGTGTTTGATAAGCTGAGAGAAGCGGCCCGCGCAAGCATATGTAAACATACACGCAAAGGCACATAATCACACACGGACGGATGGACACACACACACACACACACACACACACACACACACACACACACACACACACAAACAAACACTCTGTTATCACTATTTCAATTACGTTTCTTTCATGTACTATTGTTATTATTCATTCAAATGAAGAAACTTAAACTTCACTCAAAAATCCGTAACTATTAGATTCTATAAAGCATTAAACCTCGATGAAATTCAATAAACACTGAATGTATGAGTAAATAGGTTTATTTATTATTTAAGTTATTTAGTTAAGAAACATGCATATAGAATTAACGAGACAATAGAAATATTCATAGGGATACTGGCGACTTTGCTTTAGGTTCGTAGTGACGTCATTAGAGACAAAGAAAAATAACCCTTATATTCCTTAGCGAGCGTAAAGCGAATAATAACTTCTAATAAATGTCAATAACTTCCTTCAGTAAATTAGATTTGGCCATTTTGTGAAGTGGATAACTGTGTCAGTAATATTTATAGACTCGTGTCAATTTTAGTTTTGGGGATCACTGTTTTAAAACGTTGACGAAGAGGAAAATATTCTTAAGAGTTAATCAGAATGAAGGGAGTAAAGAAATCGAAAGAGAAGACGAAAGAAAGATGAATGAGGAAATATACTTAAAAGTTATATTAACTCAATCCTGCCGGGAAAATGCTGTGCTAATTTTTTTTTTTTTTTTTTTTTTTTTTACTAATGCTGTGAATATCGATGGTGTTATTCTTATCATAATAACATCGATGGTGTTATTTTTATTATAAGTAGTATAATGTTATAGACATTAATAACAGCAATAAAAGATAACGTAAAATATTTTCGAAAATCAAGGAATATATATATATAAAAGTGGTTATTATAATTACTAAATGTTATAGACATTAGTAACAGCAATATATGATAAAGTAATTTTTTTTCAAGGGAAAGGGTAAACAGACGAGGCAGGCATTACTCGTAATTGGCTCAATGGTGACTTAGTACAAGTGTAGCCATCTATGTGTAAAACCAAATTAATAAAGTAAACCCACAGTGTGTGTGCAGACATGCCATGCCCGTCGGTGAGAAATAAAAAATCTGCCATAAATTCTTAAGAACAATACTGGAAAGAAAACCACGAGGTGAAAAGGGCAACTCAGATCTTGTGTGTATATGTATATATATATAATAATAATAATAATAATAATAATAATAATAATGATTATGGTAATAATAATAATTAGTAAGCACACTAATGATATCACATTGGTAGAGTCCTCTTTTAGATACGCTATATGGGTTTGCTTAAATTTAACAATAAACTTTCGTTTTGTTTTAAAATGTTCATATGATATTATACAACATCATATACTAACCCTACCAAAACATGATTACGTGTG
>NC_061820.1:4434077-4439077 GCF_019202785.1 Penaeus chinensis
AATATTAGCTCATACACATTATAAAAGGTTACAAAGAGTGGCAGAGCGAAGAGGGGGTGAAACGTGAGTCACTTGTTTCTCGCAAGTGAGTGAATTCGCTCCCTCCCTGCCGGTTTTCTTTTCCTCTTGCACACCAAGGAGCGGTGCTGGATTTCCCCTTCTCTTGGCAGGTACTGAGAGAGCAAAGAGACGCTGTAAATGGGGAAAAAAAAATATATATATGACCCGCGCAGTTTTTCATCACTCTGATTTTATTACAGACAATCGGATCGCGCGTGAAAGCAATTAGATTCTATTCGTTAATGGAATCGGATGGCATTTAGTGCTTCCCGCTCTCTTTTTTATATGGCGCGACCCCTTTTGGGAGAAATCTCCGTTGATTTTTGCCTTGCAGGGGGGCCCGGGTTGAGAGTTTTATGACCCGCGCAAGTTTCAGCGTGGTGACTCATTTGGACGAGCAGCATGGCGGACAAGAAATGGGATATCTTTAGGCAGGCCCTTTTTCCCCCTCTTCGCTTTTATTTCCCGATCGTGATTTTCCATTTTTCGTAGGCAGGTTGCAAACTCTCTGGCGCTGCTTCACTTACTTTGCATTACTCTTTCGTCCACTCATGGTGATAAAAATGACGCCAGTCGAATGACGTGATTTAAAAAAGGATACAGATTATTTACAAAATAGAGGATTTGTTGCATTACGAATTAACAATTACTACACATTTCTTGATTACATGTTGTCTTTTTTACAGTATGTAAAAAATGCGAGAAAATAGATGCATTCCTGCACTGCCTTTAATAAAAGCATTGTCTGATATCATAAACTGATAAGTAGATAAATAAATATCAAAATTAATAAACTGATAATTGATAAACAAATTAATAAAAAAATAAAGTTGATATCATAAATTAATATCATAAATTAATCCATTCTAAAAACTTCCTGTGAAAATGTATATTTTCGGAAATATGAATGAAAATATTTCAGTTAGTTTGCAAACTTTTGAAAAAGTTATCACCTTTGCTATCACTATTATTATTGTTATTTTCATTCTTCTTATTATTATTGTTATTTTTTCTTATTACTAATATTGCTATTATTGCTATTATTATTATTATTATTATTATTATTATTATTATTATTATTATTATAATGATAATAATATAATAATAATAATTATTATTATTATTGTTGTTGTTGTTGTTGTTATGATTTTTTTTATCATTACCATTATCATTATTATCATTATCATTATATCATTATATCATTATTATCATTATTATTATTATTATTATTATTATTATTATTATTATTATTATTACTATTATTACTATTATTACTATTATTATCATTATTATTATTATTATTATTATTACTATTATTATTATTACTATTATTATTATAATAATTATTATTATTGTTGTTGTTGTTGTTATTGTTATTATTATTATTATTATTATTATTATTATTATCATTATTATTATTGCTATTATTATTATTATTATTATTATTATTATTATTATTGTTGTTGTTAATGTTGTTTTATTGTTATTGTTATTATTAGTTATTATTATTATCATTTTTATTATTATTATTATCATTATTATCATCACTATCATTATTATTATTATTGTTATTATTATTATTATTATTGTTATTATTTTCATTATTATTATTATTATTATTATCATTACTATTATCATTATTATTGTCATTATCATTATCATTATCATTATCGTTATCCTTCTCTTTATCTTAATGTATTGTCATTGCTATTGTCGTTGGCATCATATTTATCATTATCATTATTATCAGTATTATTATTATTATATTATTATTATTATTATTATTATTATTATTATTATTATTATTATTATTATTATCACTATCATTATCATTAGTACTTTTATTATTATTGTTACTATTATTATTAATTATATTATTATACTTATTATTGTTATAATTATCCTTATCAAATAATGTTGTTGTTATCTTTATTATAATTATCATTGTATAAGTGTTACTATTATTATTATTATTATTATTATCATCATCATCATCATTATTATTATCATTATTATTAGTATTATCGATATTATTACTGTTATTATTATTATTGTTGTTATTACCATTAATATTATGACTATCATTATTGTTATTATTTTGATTATTATTGTTATCATTATTATTTTTGTTGCCATTATTGTTATTCTTATCATTATTACTATCATTATCATTATTATTAATATCATTATCATTATTATTACTATCATTATCATTTTCATTATTATTACCATCATCCTTATTACCACCATTTCATATTATTGAGTGTGTGTGTTTATAAATGTATATACGGCTGTACATATATACGAGTATATGCGTCGAAGTGTGCGCGCTCATAGGAATTATTGGTTAAAGATAAACAGATTTGTCAAACGATATTTCTTAAATGGACAACGTGCGTAAAGGGATAATGATTAATGTAAGGGCGGAGTAATATCACCTTACCACGCGCGCAGTTGTCGTTAGAGCTGATGTATAAAATAGGGCGCCGTTATAACCTAAATTTTGTAATTTGAGAAACCAGCATAGGGTAACGTAATCTAAACTTTTCAAATTGAATTCCAAAGCTGAAATGGATAATTGATAAAAATGAAATTGGTAAGATAGTTGATAAAAATGAAATAGGTAAGATAGTTGATAAAAATGAAATAGGTAAGATAATTGATAAAAGTGAAATGTGTAAGATAATTGATAAAAATGAGATAGGTAAGATAATTAATAAAAATGAAATAGGTAAGATAATTGATAAAAATGAAATGTGTAAGAAAATTGATAAAAAATAAATAGGTAAGATAATTGATAAAAATGAAATGAGTAAGATAATTGATAAAAATGAAATAGGTAAGATAATTGATAAAAAAGAAATAGGTAAGATAATTGATAAAAGTGAAATGTGTAAGATAATTGATAAAAGTGAAATGTGTAAGATAATTGATAAAAATGAAATATGTAAGATAATTGATAAAAATGAGATAGGTAAGATAATTGATAAAAATGAAATGTGTAAGAAAATTGATAAAAAATAAATAGGTAAGATAATTGATAAAAATGAAATATGTAAGATAATTGATAAAAATGAAATGAGTAAGATAATTGATAAATAGGTAAGATAATTGATAAAAGTGAAATGTGTAAGATAATTGATAAAAATGAAATGTGTAAGATAATTGATAAAAATGAAATATGTAAGATAATTGATAAAAATGAAATAGGTAAGATAATTGATAAAAAATAAATAAATAAGTTAATTGGAAAAAAGGGCGCCGTTATTACCCCAATTTTGTAACTAAAGAAAGCAACATAGAGTAACATATTATAAACTCTTCAGATAGAATTCCGAAGATGAAAATACGGAAAAAGTAAAGTATATATGATAAATATATATAAATGAATAGTTGAAAACATAAAAAAGATGCCGATTTAACCTCAATTTTTGTAACTATAGAGCAAACAACATTCTTTTTTTTCAGATAAATTCCGATATATAAGAAATATATGAATTAATTGATAAAACAAAATGTAAAAATTTACAGTTGACAGATAAAAAGGGCGCCGTTCTAACCTCAATTTTAAAACTAGAGAAACCAGCAGAGTAAATTTTTCAGATAGAATTCCAAAACTGAAAATATGGAAAAAAGTGAAAGATATATAAAAATATACAAGTGAATAGATAAAAAATAAATAAATAAATAAATAAATAATGCTCAAATATGTAACCAGAATAAACATCAATGGAGGAAGCCATTCTGAACTTTCAGATATGATTTCAAAGCTAAAAAAAAACAAGATAAAAGTCAAATAAATATAGATAGATAGATAGACGGATATATAGATAGATAGATGGATAGATAGATAGACGGATAGATAGATAGATAGATAGGCGGATATATAGATAGATAGATGGAAAGATAGATAGAAAGACAGATAGACGGAAAGATAGATAAACGGATAGATAGATAGACTTTTGAGATATAAAGCCAAAGCTGAAAAGCGCGCATCATGTTATTAATATCATTTATGTCATAATCTATATTATTATTATACGATTCAGATATATAATTTTACTTATTTCACATAAATTTCTTCCTCTAATTTAGCTTCCTCACTGACTCAATTTTGACTTAGAAATAACAAAATGAAACGCATACGATACCAATAAAGAAACAGAACAAGTGAAAATAATAATCAAGAACAAACAATCAAACTGAAATAGTCTTAACACACAAAAAAAGAAAAAAAAAAGAAAAAAAAAAAAAAAAAAGAGAACATAACATAAAATGAATAAATGAGGAAATAACAATCGCCAAATAAAAATAAAGAGATAAATGAAGTCTTCATGGTTGGCAGAAAATTCGCAAAGGGGAGGCGACGGCGCGAAGGGTGTCAGCAGAAAGGTGGAAAGGGAGACACGCCGCTGAAAAGGATGTTGGAAAAGGGTGGCAGGGTTTTGGAAATGGAGATCGCGGAGAGGGTAGAGGCGTTGGAAGTCGGTGACGTGGTGTTGGAAAGGGTGGCAGAGTTTTGGAAATGGAGATCGCGGAAAGAGGGTGGCAGGGAGTTAAAAATGGAGACTCGGTGTTGGAATAAAACAAAATAGCAACGAGGACGGAATAATGGAAAGCCAGACATAGAGTTTCTAAAGAACATAAAACTAAACAAACCATTGCTAAAAAAAAAAAAAAAAAAATGGTAAGAGAATATTCAAAGCGGACAAAACAACAACAACAACACCGAAACGAAAAAAAAAAAAAAAAAAAAACGAACTATTAATCCAAGCATTCGAACTACGACAGAACACGACGATTTTGGAAGCGTAAGATAAACAAGTGAAAAGAGGAGACAAGGATAACGAAAGTGGTGATTAAACGAAACTATAATACAAAACATAAAAACGAAAAAAAAAAGAGGAAGCAACACTTGACAACAGGACGAGGTTGTCACA
>NC_061820.1:4449077-4456577 GCF_019202785.1 Penaeus chinensis
CCTTCGAGGCGGGGGGACTGGGGTTCGATTCCCCAGTCCTTTTCATTTTACTTTCGATTTCCTAGCCGTAAACATACTAATTTTGTTAACAATTATCATATAAGGTGAATAATCAAATACAGAGTGCTATTAATTACGTGTAGATCCAGACAGAAAAACCGTTAAACCACGAGCTTAAATTTAAAATCTTAGCCTCAGTGTCTGCGATTTGATTACATTTTATTGTAAATAGAATGGATTAGACTTTTGAGAATTAGACTCAATCGAACTTACCGCCAGGATGGAAATATTTTATGAAGAATATCTGGTGGATGAGGAGAAGGGATGAAAACGAGATTAAGTGGTTGATAGATAAAAATAAATAAACGGACAGACACAGATTTGCCATTCGTATATATATATATATATATATACACATATATATATATGTATGTCACAAGCACACGCACGCACGTACACACACACACACACACACACACACACACACACACACACACACACACACACACCCACACACACACACACACACAAATATAGAAAAAAAAACAGTACAGTCTAAAAAGAAATAAAATTGCAAAACAACCCCCCAAAAAAACAAAAAACAAAAAAACAAAAATAACATCGCAAAACAACCCCCTCAACAAAACAAAAACAAAAACAAAGATAACAATAAAACAATATTCATTTCTTTTATCTAGAGAAACGATTGATCGCATGGTAAACGATAAAATTAACAGACAAAAGTAGTGAAACTATGAAAGACAAATAAAGGTGTGAGTGTTTATGAAAAAAAATATATATGATTTTCCTGTTCTATCTTCCTTTACCTATTGCTCTCTTTCTCTCTCTCTGTGTTCCTACTTCCCTCCCTTTCTCTCTCTCTCTCTCTCTATGTCTTTCTCTATCTCTCCCTCCCTCACTCTGCTATTTTTATGGATAGGCCTATCTTTCATACAGAAACGCCAGATTCAGATATTTTAACTTTAATCTATGATTTATTATCTTCATTTTTATCTTCATTTTTCAGATGTTTCTCCTTTACTGTTTATCTTTTATATATATGTGAATATATATATATATATATATATATATATATATATTTAGTTCAAATAGCTAATTCGCCTTTCTCTTACATATATATTCTTTTTCTTTTCTATTTCTTTGTTTTTTCTTTTTCAGTTCAAATAGCTAACATATATATTATTTTTCTTTTCTCTTTTTCTCTCTCTCTTTTTCCCTTTTTTCTTTACGCACACTCATCTGACGTACGCCCTTATAGATCCCGGGCGACCATCAGTTCAAAAAGCCAATTCGCCTTCCACTCAAGCGGTCGCCATGGCCGAGTGGATAGAGCACTCGCCTCGCAATCTGGGATTCTGTGAATTCTAGGTCGCGGGTTCGAGTCCCCATGGCGGTCGGTGTGTGACATGCCCGCGTTCCAACTGCTGGTCCAAACCCGATTTCATGGCGAGAAAAGGGGCTATCTCCATGAGGATGTTAAACGCGGGTGCCTTGGTGTCCTCCAGGCCGGAGTGGAAGTGGGGGGCTACTTCGGGATGAGCGTTCGAACCGCGATTCACCTCCGCCTCTCGGGGGCGAACGGCGGGTCACGTGATTCCTGCAGATACCCCTCGCCGGTCGCTGACCTCGGAGGTCATTAGGTCATACGCCGTTAAGCACTCACACAAATACACATATGCACATACATTTAATCATATCAGCTTTACGTTTTAAAGTAGATAAGACAATTCAGTTGTAATCGTTTGTAATCTTCACATCATTATTGGTGAGACATTCTGAGATTCCAAATCATGGAAGAGTCAAATCCTACACAACTGAAATAATCATTATTCTGAATTTATATATCAAATATACAATTGCATTCCCTACAAATGCCAACAATGCAACATAAGAAAATACCATTCTATGACATATTGGTCTGTGCTGGATAAATATATCATAATCCATATACTAAGACACTCAAATTAGTAAATTTTATCTCAAAACAATGAACAAGGACCATACCTTCCATAAATCTGATTATCTACAGATGTCAACTTCATATATCATTACAATTACTTATCAAAAATAACTCTTACCAACGCGTTCCAATGCTTCCATGCGCCGCCAACACAAAACAAAACGACAAAGGGATACTTCATATAACTGACTCCTTTATTAATCATCCTTGAGTACACTTATTCTATAGAAAATACATAATATTTTTCAAAAATAACTAATATAATATTACCTGTAATACACTGTTCTTATTAAAATAGCACTTTCAATACAATTACATTCCAAAAACAAACAAACAGACAATAACCCATAATCTATATTTCCTTCTCTCTATGATTTTATGTTTGAGGTTAGGCTTGCATATTTCATACATAATTACGTCATATCATCTCGTCTCCTTCTTTTCATCTTCCCAAGCATCTCTCTTGCTCTCTCTCTCTCTCTGTTATTTTTATGGATAGGCCTATCTTTCATACAGAAACGCCAGATTAAGATATTTTAACTTTTGAATAAAAAAAAGTCTCGTCTCATTCTCTCTCTCTCATCACACCCTTCTCTCTTTCGTTCTCATTGTCTATTTCTCTCCCTATATATATATTCTCCGTCCATTTGTACACTAGATATTATTTATATATTTTATACACATTGACAACAGATTAGACTCTAAAGTTGATTAAGTTTGAACTTTCCCATTGCAGTTAAGTTCTATGCTGCAAAAACCGGTTACATTTTTCTTCGTACTTTCATAATAATAACTGGGATTTTAATTTTAAAAAGTCTCGTCTCATTCTCTCCTCACATCTCCTCACACACTTCTCTCTCTTTCGTTCTCTCTCTGTCTATTTCTATATATGTCTGTTCCCTCTGTCCATTTGTCCACTAGCTATTCTTCATATATATTTTTTTTTTACACATTGGCAGCAAATCAGACTAAATTTAGAATTTTAAATCCCAGCTCGTGAAGCCTCCTCGTTTGTCGGAATTCCGCACTTCATAATCTCGATATTATATCTAACCATGCTAATTATTATTTGTTTTTCTCGGTATCATTAAAAACCAACATACTTATGACTACGAAACCGAAAGTAAAATGAAAAGGACTGGGGACTCGAACCCCAGCTCCCCCGCCTCGAAGGCAGGTGTTTAACTCATTAGGCCATCTAGGATATTTATGAGTAGGCTGTTTGGGATTAATAAACTGCAGTGCTTGCCGTTTGTTTGTTTTTGTCTCGCGAGGTAATCAAACGCGTTTGTGTAAGAGAAAATTCAGGAGAAAGAGAGAGAGAAATAGTGAGAGAGAGAGAGAGAGAGAGAACGGGAGTGAGAGCGAGAGAGAGAGAAAGGGAAATAGTGAGAGAGAGAGATAGAGAGAGAGAGAGAGAGAGAGAGAGAGAACGGGAGCAAGTGCGAGAGAGAGAGAGAGAGAAAGAGAGAGCGAGAGAGAGAACGAGAGAGAGAGAGAACGAGAGATAGCGAGAGAGGGGAAAATAATATTTATCCATATATATACATATATATATATATATATATATATATATATATATATATGTCACTGTGTGGCAGTTCACTTTTTAAAAATCTTTTATAGCTTTATAACTATCTGAGGATTATAAATCGTTTCGCTACATGAATAAGACGAAAATAAGATAAAAAGATGAACAATTTATATCACATCTCTCGGGATCCACACACAATGATTTTTACAGTTTGATTATTTTCACCACATATGCGAATGGTAAATCTGTGTCTGTCCGTTTATCTCTATCTCTCTACCACTTAATCTCGCTTTCATTCTTTCTCCTTATCCACTAGATATTCTTCATTTAACATTTTCCATCTTGGCAGCAAGTTTGATTGAGTCTAATTCTTAAAAGTATAATTCTTTCTATTTCCAGTAAAATTTTATCAAACCGCAGACGCTGAGGCCAAGATTTTAAATTTCGTGATTTAACGGGTTTTCTGTCTGGATCTACGCGTAATTAATAGCACTCTCTAGATGATTCTTCAGCTCATATGGTAATTGTTAATAAAATTAGTTTGATTTCGGTTAGGAAATCGAACATAAAATGAAAAGGACTGGGGAATCGAACCCCAGTCCCCCCGCCGCGAAGGCAGGTGTTTACTCATTGAGCCATCTTAGATATTAATAGAAAGGCTGTTTGGGATTAATAAACTGCAGGTCTGTGATTGAGAGAGAGAGAGAGAGAAGAGAAGAGGAGAGAGAGAGAGAGAGAGAGAGAGAGAGAGAAGAGAAGAGAAGAGAAGAGAAGAGAAGAGAAGAGAAGAGAAGAGAAGAGAAGAGAAGAGAGAGAAAGAAAGAGAGAGAGAGAGAGAAAGAGAGAGAAAGAGAGAGAGAAAGAGAGAGAAAGAGAAGATAAGAGAGAGAGAGAGAAGAGAAGAGAAGAGAAGAGAGAGAGAGAAAGAGAAGAGAAGAGAAGAGAAGAGAAGAGAAGAGAAGAGAAGAAAAGAGAAGAGAAGAGAAGAGAAGAGAAGAGAAGAGAAGAGAAGAGAGAGAGAGAAAGAGAGAGAGAGAGAGAAAGAGAGAGAAAGAGAAGAGAAGAGAAGAGAAGAGAAGAGAAGAGAGAGAGAGAGAGAGAGAAAGAGAAGAGAAGAGAAGAGAAGAGAAGAGAGAAAGAGAGAAAGAGAAGAGAAGAGAAGAGAAGAGAAAGAGAGAGAGAGAGAGAGAGAGGAAAATAATATTTATCCATATATATATATGTCACTCTGTGGCAGTTCACTTTTTAAAAATCTTTTATAGCTTTATAACTATCTGAGGATTTTATAAATCGTTTCGCTACATGAATAGGATGAAAATAAGATAAAAGGATGAACAATTTATATCACATCTCTCGGCATCCACACACAATGATTTTTACAGTTTGATTATTTTCACCACATATACGAATGGCAAATCTGTGTCTGTCCGTTTATCTCTATCTATCTACCACTTAATCTCGCTTTCATTCTTTCTCCTTATCCACTAGATATTCTTCATTTAACATTTTCCATCTTGGCAGCAAGTTTGATTGAGTTTAATTCTTAAAAGTCTAATTCTATCTATTTCCAGTAAAAATTAATCAAACCGCAGACGCTGAGGCCAAGATTTTAAATTTCGTGATTTAACGAGTTTTCTGTCTGGATCTACACGTAATTAATAGCACTCTCTAGATGTTTCTTCAGCTTATATGGTAATTGTTAATAAAATTAGTTTGATTTCGGTTAGGAAATCGAAAATAAAATGAAAAGGACTGGGGAATCGAACCCCAGTCCCCCCGCCTCGAAGGCAGGTGTGAACTCATTGAGCCATCTTGAATATTTATATAATGGCTGTTTGGGACTAATAAGCTGCAGGTCTGTGATTGAGAAAGAGATAGAGAGAGAGAAGAGAAGAGAAAGAGAAAGAGAAAGAGAAAGAGAAAGAGAGAGGAGAGGTTGAAATAGAGATAGACAGATAGATAGATAGAGAGATATCTATATACATAGAAATATAAAGATAAATAAAGAGAAAGACAGAAAAAGAGAAAAAGACAGAAAAACAAACAGCTTGTCTGTGTATTTGTAGCCACAGTCCAGTTTACTTTCAGAAAAGGAAGGTATGAAGGTGAGAAAAGGATGGAAATGGAGACGATTGACGAAATAAAAGAGAAAGATAATGGATAAAACTGATAATGACAGTAACGGTAATAACCGTAATTACAGCGGTAAGGGTGGTCGGGAAAATTATGAATATGAATATAGTAATTGTAATAAATGATAACAATAATGATAATGGTAATAGAGATACGTATTAGTATATTAACACCCGTATTTGTGATAATATTGACGATGATACCCTAATCTATAATATAATCATATTAAAATCTATCTCTTCATATCTCTCTCCCTTTTTATCTATCTATTTATCTTTTTATTTCCTTATTCATTCATTTATCTATCTTTCTGTCTCTCTCTCTTTGACTTTTTATTTACGATATTTTATTATAAAAAGTTAATCAAATCTTTACGATAGGCCTACATCTTTCATGCAGATACAAAATTAGATTTCAATGTTCGTTTCTGCTTCATCATTTTCGTTTGGTTCCGCCCTTGCCTGTCGCCATCTCTAATGAAAACACTAATCAAAATTAATGAAAAATAGGTTCGCATAATATTTGGCATAAGAGATGGTACTGGACGATTTTAGTTAAGGACAAATTTCTTTCTCTCTCTCTCTCTCTCTCTCTCTCTCTCTCTCTCTCTCTCTCTCTCTCTCTCTCTCTCTCTCTCTCTCTCTCTTTCTCTCTATTTTACATTGACAAATACACACGTGTATATATGTATATATATACATATATATTATGCTTTTTTTCTCTCCCTCAAATGCGTGCATGCGCGCACGTGATATATAAAATAAACATTCTATTGCTAATCACCTCTGTTATTACGATTATTGCCGTTACTGTCATTATCTTTTTTATCCAAGAGAGAAAGAGAAAGAGAGAGGGGAAAACATTTATCCATAATTATGTCACTGTTTGGCAGTGAGAGAGAGAGAGAGAGAGAGAGAGAGAGAGAGAGAGAGAGAGAGAGAGAGAGAGAGAGAGAGAGAGAGAGAGAGAGAGAGAGAGAGAGAGAGAGAGATAGAGAGAGAGAGATTAATAAAGAGATGTATAAAGGGACAGATAGATATATAAACAAATATATATATATACATACAAACATGCATACATGTATATATATATATATATATATATATATATATATATATATACATACATACATACATACATATATAAACACACACACATGCATACATGTATATATACACATACATACATACATATATAAACACACACACATGCATACATACATATATTTAAACACACACACATGCATACATACATATATAAACACAAATACAAACATACGCAAAAGTGATACAAGCACATTCTATTCATTACATTTCAAAAACAAACAAACTTAGTTTAATTCTAAAAAGTCTAATCCTTCCTATTTACAATTTTAATCAAACTTCACACACTGATGCTTAGATTTTAAATCGCGAATGGCTTCTATCTCTCGCGATCTACACATAATTAGTTTTCTGTTTGAATAATTTTACCGTACTGAGAACTGCTAATAAAAATAAGTATATTTCATCTAATATTTTACACACTGGTAGCGTTTGATTGAGTTAATACTAAATGGCGAATGGCTTCTCATCTCTCGGGACCTATACATAGTGATTTTTATGTTTGAATAATTTTACCATACTGAGAATTTCTGATAAAATGAGTATATTTACGACCACGAAACCGAAAGCAAAATGAAAAGGACTGGGGAATCGAACCCCAGTCCCCCCGCCTCGAAGGCAGGTGTTAACTCATTGAGCCATCTTGGATATTTAATAAATTGCTGTTTGGGACTTATAAGGTGCAGTTGTATTTTGGGGGGTTTTGGTTGAGAGAGAAAGAGAAAGCGAGAAAAAGAGAGAGAGATTGA
>NC_061820.1:4464077-4469077 GCF_019202785.1 Penaeus chinensis
CTTTTAAGACTGGAACTTCGGGATTCGAAGGTCGTGGCGGATTATGCGAGCTTTCTGGCGTGAATGGCGGGTTAGCGAATAGCCAGAGTGGGGATTCTGGTCGAACACATTTATACTGTAAAGGACGCGTGGGTGGGATGTTGTGTATAGAGATCGGTCGCTCGTATTGAGACAGTCACATGTACATGCACACACGCACATGCACGCACGCACACGCACACACACGCACACACACACACACACACCCACACACACACACACACACACACACACGCACGCACGCACGCACACACACGCACGTACACACACACACAAACACACACACACAGAAGCACAAATAAATGCACACACATCAAAAGCAGACTTGTTTGACCGCAAGTGTAAATTCTCGCGCGCGGCAGAAGAATGTCTCCACTTCAATAATATCGAGACACTAATGCATATTTATTATTATAATATCGGGAAGATTATTTCATGGTAAGTAAAAAAAAAGAAATATACATATATTTCTCCACTCTTGATAGTTAATATTCTTGGAAAGAACCCTCTTCTTTCAAATTTATGTGAAAGTAAATGATTGGCGAGACGATACCCAGACAAAACCCGACATATTGCCCGTCGAATATGATTTTTCCCCCCCCTCGGACGAAAGGCCTTTTGGCAAGCATGCCTTACGAGCATGTAAACTTTTAAGCACCGTAGATTATCCCGATTGCAGCGAGGGTCCGCTCATGTAAGAGGACCTCTCTCAAAGGGCGTCTTTTGGTTCCTTTGGGGGAAGGAGAGAAGGACAAAACGGTCGTATATCTTGCGGGACGAGGCGAAGGAGAGGGGGAGAGGAAGGACCGAGACACATTTCGCAAAAATACTCGGGGCAAAGCACGGGGTAAATCAGGAATATCTTTATCAGTGGTTTTATGACACGCACGCCATAAAAGGACGCCCACACCACCCACCGTAGGCCCGGGTATGCGCGGGCGTGGCGAGACAATAAACGTCAGATAAGAGGCTCTGGGACGTCACACCGGGCAAAGGGCGGCGCTGTTTTGGTGATCACTGTTATTGAGGCTGGTCGGGCCTGTGCTTAGTCTTTGGGGTTTGCGTTGTGCGGGATACCATATAGAGATAACCTCGGTCCTGTGTGTGTGTGTTGGTTCAAGAGCAAGTTATGTGTCATTAGGTTTATAGGTTTACTTCTATTTCGTTGTGTGTCATTGTGTGCATATGTTTCTGTTTGTTTTCTTATGTGCATACAATAATAATGTTTATCTGTAATGGGTTGTAAATATATTCATAAATGTGCATGTTAATGTGTTTATGTGTTCGTGCCTTTGCTTATGTCTATAAATGCATTTGTTTCTGTGTATGTATTATATTTGGAAGAAAAACTCACAATGCAAAAGAAATTTAGTTTCTGCATTGTGGGTTTTTCTACCATAGTTTTACCATTCCTGTTATATATATATATATATATATATATATATATATATATATATATATTTATATATAAAAACTTGTGAGTATTTGGTTCTCTGCATATATTCATATATATATATATATATATATATATATATATATATATATATATATATATATATATATATATGCAGGGAGTATGCGCTGTAACTTAGGTTGTATATATACTTTCTGTGTAATACATTTGTATCTTGGGTTATATTTGTAATCTTCATATGTGTGTCGTTATTACGCTCTTGTTACTGATAGTTTTGTTATTATTAGCATTAATATTAATACTTTACCATTATTGTTATTGTTACTGTTATTGATATCATTATTATTATTATTATTATTATTATCATTATTATTATTACTACCATTATCATTATAATCATTATCATTATTATCATTATCATAATCATCATCATTATTATTATTATTATTATCATTATTATTATTATTATTACGACTACTACTACTACTATTATTATCATTATCATAGTTATTATCATTATTATTATTATTATTATTATTATTATCATCATTATTATTATTATTATCATTATTATTATTATTAAACTATTATTACTTCCATTACTACAACTGATATTAACATTACCATTATCCTCCTCCTCCTTCTCCACCTCATCATCATCATCATTATCATTGTTGTTATCATCATCATTACTGTTATTGTTATTATTATTATTATTATTATTATTATTATTATTATTATTATTATTATTATTACTATTATCATTATTATCATTATTATTGTTATTATTGTTATTAATGTTAGTATCAATTACTGTTATTATTATTATTATTATTATCATCATTATCATTATCATTTTCATTTTTTTTTCTATTACCATTATTATTATTATAGGATAACGCACATTGTTCTAGTCAATAGATACTTTTTTCTTGGGGTTTGATGTCAACAAGACTGCTCAAACCTCAAGTACCTCTCTAAGGATCCTTGCTGTATGCAGGATAACAGTTTTCTGCAGCTCACCAACTCTGGTCTCAATGCCAATGTCCTTCATTCTCTTCTGTGGCGTCTTTGGGGTATTTCCAAGTGCCCCCCCCCCCCCCAATACTATGGAAATTACCACTATCTCCATGTCCCACAGTTTCTCCAGTTCTCGTGCGAGATCTTGGTACTTCTCAATCTTCTCTTCTCCATCTCTTTACTGTCCACCCTAGCAAAGTCTATTAGTCGAGCCTCGTTTGCCTTCTTATCAACGACTACCATATCTGGACGCCTTGCCTGGATAACGTGGTCTGTCTGCACTGTAAAATCCCATAAAATCTTACATCTGCCGTTCTCTATCGCAGAGCCTGGCTCCTGTTGATACCATTTATAATTCACTTCGACGCCATACTTTTTACAAACATCCCAGTGTACCCTCCTACCAACCCAGTCGTGTCTTCTCTTGTACTCCCTCTGTGCCATCTTATTCACTTATTCAGTGGTTCGCTGTCTCGTCCTTTTCTCCGCACATTCTACAGTTACTTTGCTCCTGAGTCTTATCAATTTTCGCTTTGACCAATTATTATCATTATTATTTTTATTATTATTTGTATTATTACTATTATTATTATTATTATTATTATTATTATTATTATTATTATTATTATTATTATTTTCATTATTTTCATTATTTTCATTATCATTATCATTATCATTATTAGTAGTAGTATAGTTATTATTACTGTTATCATTACCATTATCATTATCATCATCATCATCATCATCATCATCATCATCATTATTATTGTCATTATAATAATAATAATAATAATAATAATAATAATAATAATAATAATAGTAATAATAATAATTATTATTACTATTGTTATCATTACTCATAATTATTATCATTATTATTATTATTATCATTATTATTATTATTATCATTATTATTATTATTACTATTATAAGTGTTAATAATATAATGATGATAAAAAAAATGATATAGATGATTGTGATAATGATGATAGTAATAATAATGACAGTGATAATAATGATAATGATACTATTACTAATTACTACTGTTACTACTACTACTACTATTACTACCGCTAATGATGATGATAATAATAATAATAATGATAATATTAATACTGATAATAATAATAACAATGATAATAATAATGATGATAAAGTCTTGATGACAAAATAATGATAATAATAATGACAATTATGATAATAATAATAATGATAATAATTATAGTAATAATAATAATAGTAAAAATTAAAAAGAAATAATGATCATGATACTAAATCAACGTCACCTATGATAATGATAACAATAACAACAACGATTAAAATAACCATGGAAACAGCTCCCGCCCCCCCCCATGCACCCACACCCAGATTCTTCCCTGCACCACCCCAGTCCCCCCCCCCCCTTTCCTTGCACCCACACCCACGTCATAACATTAGAACAAAATCGAATTTTTCCTTTCCATTATTTTTTGTTTTCCTTTCCGAAGCAGTCTGGGCGTGAGTGGCTGCAGCGCCTTCACGCACGTGTGGATCGGGTCAAAGAGGTCACTCGAGGGCACTTCCTGTCGTCACAAAAGCCGGGTCATGATTCATTATTTCACGAGGGGGAAGTTTGTTCATTATTCACTGAGGAACATGTCTCGAGTGGTTTGAACTTTCGGAGGTGATCGTAAGGTGTCATTGGTCTTCAGATTTTTTCATCTTATTTTATCTATTTACGTTTTTTTTTTTGGTTTGGGGGGAGGGGGAGGGGGTGATGTTGGGGGTGGGGGGGAAGGTAGGCGAGAGAGAAAGACTGAAGGAGGAGAAGGAGACATGGGGAGAGGGTTAGAGGGGAGAGACGGTGAGAGAGAGGAGGAGTGAGGGTGGGAGGGAAATGATAGATAGATAGATAGATAGATAGATATATAGAGAGAGACAGAGAGAGAGACAGATATAGAAAGAGAAAGAGAAAAAGAGAGATAGAGACAGAGAAAAAAAAAAACAGAAAAGGAGAAAGACAGAAAAAAACGAAAAAAAAAACACCCGAAAGCAAGACACAAACACACAAAAAAAAAACTAAAACTAAAAAAAAAAAAAAAACCGTGATATCCCCCCTGCCCCTTCCTCCTCTTACCTTCATTTATTTAACCATCACCAGAATAACAAAATAGCAGCGGTCTTGCTAGTGCTGAGTGCCGAGTGGGAGGACCTCAGAGAACGGATTTCGATTCAGGGTAAGCTTTGCGTGCGTGAAATCATACCCAGTGAGGAAAAAGATTGAGGGGAAAAAATAATGGAAAGAATTAGGAAATCGAAGGAAAGCAAAGAAGTAGTAGGTGTAGTAGAGGTAGTTAAAAAGGAGAGAGGGGAAGGAAAGAAGAGGAAGAATTAAGATAAATAGATATAATAATGATAATGATAATAGTAGTAATGATATTAATGATAATAATAGTAATGACATTAATGGTAATAATAGTAAGGATTATAACAGTAGTCGTAGTAATAATAAAAATGATAATGAAAGTAAAAATAATGATAATAATAA
>NC_061820.1:4476577-4484077 GCF_019202785.1 Penaeus chinensis
TTCCTAAGAATTGTCTATGAAGCAGAGGCTAAGCAGGTACGCAGCATTTGTTTTCAAAAATTCTAAACCGCTGCTCTGGTTGCTTCGTTTTCTGTTCGTGAGTCGTGAGTGAAGAGGAATGCCCGTGACTCCTGCCCACCTGCCCGATCGTCACGCGCATGCGCAGAAATACCCAAGAGCCGCCTCATGTCGACTGGGTTTCCATGACAACCAATGGTTGTCAGGTGTTAAAATATGTCTATAAAAATGAACACCTGGACACTTATCTTCTCTCTCTGCTATTCCTTTTGAATTCTCTTCTCTCTCTTCTTCGTCTTTTGACTTCTCTTCTCGCTTTTCTACTTCTTTGACTTTTCTTCTCTCGCTTCTAATTCTTCTGACTTCTCTTCTCTCTCTTCTTCTTCTCTTGACTTCATTCCTTTCTCTTCTCCTTTCCCTATTTCCCCCCTATTACTTCTTTTACCTTATTTTTTTTTCTTTGACCCTCTTCTTTCTCCCTCTTCTGTTTTTTTCTGTTTCTCTTTTCCTTCTCTTGATTTTTGCATCTTTCTCTCTCTCTTCCAAGTGGTTGTTCTGACTTCTCTCTTCTCCTTACGTCTTTTCTCTCTCTCCCTCCATTCGTTGTTTGAGTTCTCATGTTTTCTTCTTCCGTTGACTTCTTTCTCTCTTCCACTTCCTGTTTCCGAGTTTTTTTTATCCATTTATTCACTCATTTGTTTATTTGTATATTTATTCATCCATTTGTTTTATTGATGTATTAATTCACCCATTTCCTTTATTTATCTATTTATTCATCCATTTGCTTTATTTATATATTTATTCATCCATTTCTTTCTTTCTTTATTCATATATCTATCTGTCTATTTATATATTTATTCACCCATTTGTTTATTAACCTATTCATTAAATCTTATTCTTTATTTAATATCATATATTTTTTTACTTACTGCGTCTGGGTGTATATGGTTATTTATAACAGATTTTCTCTTTGCTTATTCCAAGTAAAACGTTATTAAGTGGATAAGATGCAAATTAATGCAAAATCCCACGTGTTGACAGAATATCAGAAAAATGCAGATTGCTAAAAAAAATAAAAAATAAAAAATAAAAGATGAAACATCAGTATCGAAATCCTAATAGATTTATAGTCACGTTTCGGATCATATTTTTTTCTTTGGGTATTTATTTACGTCATCATGTGCAGATATCAATACATATTTTGTTCTTAATGATTTGAAAGCGTAACTCGTCTCTGTCGCCAGGAAACACTTTGAAACCGGAACGTAAAGATATGGAATAACCATTAAGATATCATTATTGGAGTCACTGTGTTATTACTTTTTCTAACCAAGACGCCTTGACGAATTGGTGTCTTCTGGGGAATTTTATGCGTCTCTTGAAAGGAAGAAAAAATGAGGGATCGGGGAAAAAAGTTTGGTGTTATTTGCTGTGACTATGTTTTTTACAGTTTTGGCGTCTATTTTCAAATTCCCCTTTTCATTTTCTCTCTCTCTCTCTGTCTGTCTCTCTCTCTCTCTCTCTTCTATCTTTCTCTCTCTCTTCCAAGTGGTTGTTCTGACTTCTCTCTCTCTCTCTCCTCTCTCTCTCTCTCTCTCTCTCTTCTCTCTCTTCTTCGTCTTTTGACTTCTCTTCTCTCTCTTCTTCTTCTTCTGATTTCTCTTTTCTCTCTTCCACTTCCTGTTTCCGAGTTTTTTTAGCCATTTATTCACTCATTTGTTTATTTGTATATTTATTCATCCATTTGTTTTATTGATGTATTAATTCACCCATTTCCTTTATTTATCTATTTATTCATCCATTTGCTTTATTTATATATTTATTCATCCATTTCTTTCTTTCTTTATTCATATATCTATCTGTCTATTTATATATTTATTCACCCATTTGTTTATTAACCTATTCATTAAATCTTATTCTTTATTTAATATCATATATTTTTTTTACTTACTGCGTCTGGGTGTATATGGTTATTTATAACAGATTTTCTCTTTGCTTATTCCAAGTAAAACGTTATTAAGTGGATAAGATGCAAATTAATGCAAAATCCCACGTGTTGACAGAATATCAGAAAAATGCAGATTGCTAAAAAAAAATAAAAAATAAAAAATAAAAGATGAAACATCAGTATCGAAATCCTAATAGATTTATAGTCACGTTTCGGATCATATTTTTTTCTTTGGGTATTTATTTACGTCATCATGTGCAGATATCAATACATATTTTGTTCTTAATGATTTGAAAGCGTAACTCGTCTCTGTCGCCAGGAAACACTTTGAAACCGGAAACGTAAAGATATGGAATAACCATTAAGATATCATTATTGGAGTCACTGTGTTATTACTTTTTCTAACCAAGACGCATTGACGAATTGGTGTCTTCTGGGGAATTTTATGCGTCTCTTGAAAGGAAGAAAAAAATGAGGGATCGGGGAAAAAAGTTTGGTGTTATTTGCTGTGACTATGTTTTTTTACAGTTTTGGCGTCTATTTTCAAATTCCCCTTTCATTTTCTCTCTCTCTCTCTGTCTGTCTCTCTCTCTCTCTCTCTTTCTATCTTTCTCTCTCTCTTCCAAGTGGTTGTTCTGACTTCTCTCTTCTCCTTACGTCTTTTCTCTCTCTCCCTCCATTCGTTGTTTGAGTTCTCATGTTTTCTTCTTCCGTTGACTTCTTTCTCTCTTCCACTTCCTGTTTCCGAGTTTTTTTATCCATTAATTCACTCATTTGTTTATTTGTATATTTATTCATCCATTTGTTTTTATTGATGTATTAATTCACCCATTTCCTTTATTTATCTATTTATTCATCCATTTGCTTTATTTATATATTTATTCATCCATTTCTTTCTTTCTTTATTCATATATCTATCTGTCTATTTATATATTTATTCACCCATTTGTTTATTAACCTATTCATTAAATCTTATTCTTTATTTAATATCATATATTTTTTTTACTTACTGCGTCTGGGTGTATATGGTTATTTATAACAGATTTTCTCTTTGCTTATTCCAAGTAAAACGTTATTAAGTGGATAAGATGCAAATTAATGCAAAATCCCACGTGTTGACAGAATATCAGAAAAATGCAGATTGCTAAAAAAAATAAAAAATAAAAAATAAAAGATGAAACATCAGTATCGAAATCCTAATAGATTTATAGTCACGTTTCGGATCATATTTTTTTCTTTGGGTATTTATTTACGTCATCATGTGCAGATATCAATACATATTTTGTTCTTAATGATTTGAAAGCGTAACTCGTCTCTGTCGCCAGGAAACACTTTGAAACCGGAACGTAAAGATATGGAATAACCATTAAGATATCATTATTGGAGTCACTGTGTTATTACTTTTTCTAACCAAGACGCCTTGACGAATTGGTGTCTTCTGGGGAATTTTATGCGTCTCTTGAAAGGAAGAAAAAATGAGGGATCGGGGAAAAAAGTTTGGTGTTATTTGCTGTGACTATGTTTTTTACAGTTTTGGCGTCTATTTTCAAATTCCCCTTTTCATTTTCTCTCTCTCTCTCTGTCTGTCTCTCTCTCTCTCTCTTTCTATCTTTCTCTCTCTCTCTCTCTCTCTCTCTCTCTCTCTCTCTCTCTCTCTCTCTCTCTCTCTCTCTCTCTCTTTCTCTCCCTCTTTATCTTTCCCTCTCTCTCTCTCTCCTTTCTTCTCCCTCTCTCTCTCTCTCTCTCTTCCTCTCCCTCTTCCTCCTTCCCCCTCTCTATCTATCCATCTATCTATCTTTCCATTTGTTTATTTATCAATCTATCTATCTTTTATCAACAGCTAGAACGGCAACCTTGGCAGTACGAGATAGTCTGCCCATCAATCCGTATCATTAAAAGCGATAATGATAATTAGTAACAAATTCTAAGTGAAATGGAGGATTTGATAAGTCTGGTTCCTCCAGCCAATCGATAATCCAAAAGAAAATCACGACGTAAGCGCAAAAGGTAAATACTAAATAAAATGGCATCAAGAGCAGGCGATGCGGGGAAGCGAGTGAGAAGGGATTCAGCCATGGGGCGTCTGTGATCCGAGCGTTCGTGTATAGGTGACCCGTTCGTGTAACCGGCTTAGTCAGCAGTGACGTATAAACCCGGCGCCGAGGCTGGAGTCAGGGGGGCGTCGAGGGGACAGAGTAAGGTCAGTGGAGAAGCCAAGTGGACGAGAGAAAGCGAGAGAGAGAGAGAGGGAGGAGAAAGAGAAGAAAGTAGTGTGGGACGAACTAAGAGCACGAGGGATAGCTGTCACACAGGCGAAGAGGGTGAGGCAAAGAGAGAGAGAGAGACAGAGAATAGGAAGAAGAGGGAAGACGAGAGAAAGAGAAAGAAAGAAAGAGACAAGACACAAGGACGAGACGAAGAAATGAAAGAAGATCCAAACACATTTTCCGATCTAGGTGAGTTATTTACGGAAAAGGAATCGGTTATGGCTTACGAACATGCAAAGCAATAGCGGTTTATTGTTTTTTTTTTTCTCCTAAATGAGAATGCTGAACGGATGCTCCATATTTCTCTCTCACAGGAGGGAGCGACGCGCGTGCTGTTCCTTCGACTGCCCTCGTTGTTATGGCGATTGGGTTGGAAAAGACTAGTGATTGATTAGGCATACGTGATCGGCGATTGGCCTCATAAGATATCAAGCGTAAACTGTGAAAAGCTGTAATGGTTTGTTGTGACAAGGGGTTAAAACACGACTCGAGGCTGTTGTGGCTTCGGCGCGGGGAGAAAGAAGGGGATATGTAGAAAATTTTAAGAACTGTGTTAATTGTCTTTACGCTCTGTGGCAGGGACCGGTGAGGGATCACAGCTATAAAACAAAATAAAATAAACTTTAACGTAACAAAACTGAATATAATAATGAAACAAAAAGAAAAAAAAAAACACCGATGATAAAACAGACAATGAAATTACTATTTTCTCCGCTACCTACTACATAATTTTAAGATTCTAACTGCATTTTACACTTAACATCCCTTCAATTACGATTCCAAGGAGAAAATGGCCGGCTCCTTGTAACAAGCAGCGCAAATGTGGTGTTGCTAATTAAATGGTTCACGGTCATCCCCGCCTTCTGCCAAGGGGGAAATAACAAAGGGAGGAAGTAAGAAACTTGATAGCACGAAGAGAACTCCAACATCCGCCAAAGGCTAATAGTTCTTTCTCTCGTAATGAGATAGATAGATAGATTGATAGATAGATAGATAGATAGATAGAGCTATAGAGAGAGAGAGAGAGAGAGAGAGAGAGAGAGAGAGAGAGAGAGAGAGAGAGAGAGAGAGAGAGAGAGAGAGAGAGAGAGAGAGAGAGGGGGGGAGGGAGAGAGGAAGACAGGGAGAGAGAGACAGAGAGAGAGAGTATTTATATTTTTCTTCTTGTCTCATGTGGCGAAAGATTTACGATCTTACGTTGGATAAGTAATGGGAGGAGATAGATAGATAGATAGACAGATAGTAGGTGATTATTTTATATATATATTATATATTATATCTATGTTATATATATATATATATATGTATATGTTGTATACATAAATGTATATATATGTATACATATATATATATATATATATATATATATATATATATATATATACACACACACACACACACATATATTTGTATATATGTGTGTGTGGGTGCGTTTAAACGAACTCTTATCTGCCTTTCCTCCTGGAGGCTCCATCTTTCCCTCTGCCATTCATCACCTTTCCGCTCAAGGCATTTCCATCCGTCATTTTGTCTCCCAAACTGTCTTACCCGCACTGTCCTTCTACGTTGATTCACTCATTACTAGTCTTGCCAATCCACGCCAATGAAATGCTAATGAAAATCGCTACATCTTAGACTCTGTCATCATTTTGTTAACGCCACTGCAGGGAAAGTCGGTCTCAAAATCGGTTGTAAAGTTTTTCTTTCATTCATAAAGATTCCTTTTTATCGCAAAATAATTCTGCCTCTTTTTTATTTTCTTCTTCTTTTTTGTTTGTTCATTCACTCTGTTCTGCATGTTCTCTCATCTTTCCCTCGCTACTACACTGTTCTTGGTTTTGTTCCTCCTCTTCAAGCTTCACTTCCTTAATTCCTTGCAGTCACACCTTTCCGCCACACTCCCTCTCATTCGCGCACGTGTACATTCTTCTTCTTACTTCCTTCTCCCTTTCTCTCCTACTCTTCAGCCTCCTTCTCTCCAGTCTCGTTATCCCCATCATCCTTTTCCTCTTCTTTCCTTTTTTTTTCCTTCTTCCCTCTTTAGCCTCAGTCTCCTTCTTTCTTTCTTTTCAGGCTACTTCTCTGCTTCTCTCCTACTTTCCTGTTCTGTTCTCCTTCTCGTCAGCCTCCTTCTCTCCTCCTCTCCAGGTTCCCTCGCTACTTTAAACCCTCACTACAAATCACAATGTCATCCTCGAACGCCATAATCCGAGAAAACTGTCTGATTTCGCTGCTCAACCTGCTGTCTACCACCATTGCCAACGAGGAAAGACTGAGAGCCGCTCCTCGATGCAGTCTCGCCTCCACCTTGAACCCCTTCGTCATGTCTACTGCAAACCTCATCGCTTTCCTCTTGTACATATTTCACCTCATAGCCTCACGTACTTCCCGACTTCCTCATACGTTATCATAATTCCTCCCTTGGCGCCTTGTTATAATCTTTCTCCTAATTCACAAACACCTTTTGGTTTTCTCTATAATCCTATAACAACACTCTCGAAGCAAATATCTGTCGTGCTTTTTACTGGCATGAAACCTAAATTCCACTGCTGCTCATTAACTTAATCCCTCTATGCGAGAGATAATCAAATTAACGACGATTTTATATTCCTCGTGGTTACTACAGCTCTGTCTATCGCCTTCAATCTTAAAGAGAGTTTTTTATTACACGTCTCCGTCTTCATAACTGTCCTCCCATCTTCCTTCTTAATCCACCTTACTTACTCATTTATCATCACATCATTCATCCTCCTCTCATTCGCCATTTTCTCTCATTCGCCACTTTCTCTCCTTTACCTCATTCCTCATAATCCTCAAATCATGAAAACCAACCCAAGTCCTTCGCATAACCTGTAAATATATAGAAAAGGAGTATGTATTTCACCACACACAACAATTACACGTGGAAACAACCCCGCAAAAAAGCAAATAGTAATTAATACGAATTGCGGAACACACATTAACATCGTATATAAAAGCTGATCCCGGAATGCAATACCATTAGTGACTATTTGTCTTTCGTTCCAATATTTCAGTTCAGAATTTACAGTTAAGCGTTTATTTACCTGTTTATTTAACTGTGGATATATCTCTAGGCCTTAATACCTAATCTATTTGTAATATTTCTTAATTTATCGATCTCTGTACCCGTTTATTATTGATTATTTTGTATTATTATTTATCAGTTAAATTATTAATCTATATTTCATATATTCTTATTTACCAAATAGATATAATGAAAGTCAACATGATACAAACAATTAGTTC
>NC_061820.1:4491577-4494077 GCF_019202785.1 Penaeus chinensis
ATCATCATATTAATATTATTATTATTATTATTATTATAATAATTATTATTATGATTATAATTATTATTATTATCATTATCATTATTCATGTCACTATTATTATTATTATCATTGTTATACTGTTATCATTATTATTATCATCATTATCATTATTATTATCATTATTATTATTATTACTATTAATAATATTATCATCGTTCTTATTATTTATATTATTAATAGTAGCACTAGTAGTAGTAGTAGTAGTAGTAGAATCATTATCATTATTACCATTATTATTATCATTGCTATTATCTTTACTTTTATCATAATTATATTTACCGTAATTTTAAGAATTGTCGTTCTTGTTCCTGATTTATTACCACAATAATCCTAATAATTTACATAACTATTAACATGCTTGTTGTAGCACATATTATCTTTATCATTATATTTACTCATATTATTATTATTGTTATTATTTTGAGCGTTGGTGTTTTTTTATTACTGTATTGCATTTTTATGACAAGAAATGACAGCTTTATTAGCATATTGTTGCAATAATTAGCAGTTACTGATAATTGGTAATGGTAATTATTAATGAATAGTAATTTTAAGGGAATATTGATTATCAGTGAAGACTAACAAACACAAAATAGGGAAAATTTGGAAGCCTATGTGATACTTGATGTTGGCAATTGCATAAGTATTCTGGAATGTCAGCTGCAATGCGTAAACATGTGATACTTGTTACTGCTGTTATCATGTATGTAATGTTACCATTGTTGTTGTAATGATTACCATTATCGTTATGATTATGATTATGATTTTTATTATCATTATTATAAGAATTATCATTATTATTATCATAAGCATTATCATTACCATCTCTTGTATTATTACTATCATTACCACTATTACTATTAGAATCAATAATGCCCATTGATCTTTATCATAAGCATAGGTGATTTATCTACGGTATACATCAATAATGCTGTAAGAAGATTTATTAGCAAATAACATTTTCGAAATCAATTATAAGGTTCTTAAATATGATAAATCAAAGAACCTATTTTTTTCTTTCTTTTTACCAAATTGAGTATTATGAATTTATTAAAATGGACATTATTGGATTATTAAATTAACAAATTATCAAATTGCATATTATCAAATTATTAAAATTACTTAGCATTAATAGTACTAAGCAATCACAGAAAATATTTTAAAAATTAGATAAAAGAATATAAAAGAAACATTAACACTAGACGTGGAAATAATTCACTAAAGGTTAATTAAATGAATTTGAACCACACTGCCTTTGTACGTTTAAAAGAAACACTCGGGCAAGGGTTGTCATAAAAAGGAGCTTTGCCAAGGTCAGAGAAATGCAAATAACGAAAGGATTTTTCCTGATTTTTTTTCTTACATTTTCCTTCTTTTTCTCTTTTCTCTTTGTGTTGTGTTATTTTTTTTTATTTTGTTCTTGTTTTGCTTTTGTTTCGGTTATCTGCTCTTTCTTTGTTATTATTGTTTGCTTCTTCTCTTTCTTCGTCTTAATCATCTTCTTATTTTTCTTCTTATGTTTAATTTTTGTTCCATTATTCTTGTGCCTTTATTCTTCCATTTCTTCCCTTTCTTCTTATTTTTCGTAATATATATATAATGATAATGATAATGATAATTATAATGATAATAATAATAATAATAATAACAATGATAATAATGATAATAATAGTATTAAAAATAATAATAATAATAATAATAGTAATAATAAAGATAATAATAATCATTGTTACTATCATTGTTATTATAATTACAATTATTATTATTATTATTATTATTATTATTATTATCACATTATGACAATAATACTAACATCAGTAATGAACCGTGTTGACAGGCGTAAGAAAATTATGAATGAGAATCAACATCTTCATAATATATGAGATGTAATAAACCGGTTTCGAATATATCTTCGTCAGAAACACATCTCCTGCATTGTGAAGATAGTCAATAATAGTAATACTGATAGTGACAACTATAGTAATGCTAATGATGGTAATGATAATTGTAATGATAATGATTATAATAATGATGGTAATAATAATAATAGTAATAATAATAGTAATAATAATAATGATAATAATAATAATAATAATGATGATGATAATGATAATAATAGTAATGATAATAATAATAATAATAATAATAATGATAATAATGATAATCATAATAATCATAATGATACTACTACTACTGCTACTACTACTACTACTACTAATAATAATAATAATAACAATGATGATGGTGATAATGATAATAATGATAATGATAATACACTTTTCTAAGTTAAATGTAAAAATATCTAAAGGTGAATAAGAAAACAATTTAGACAAGCATTTAGTAAATCAAATTACATACATCGAATTCAAAACACCATTACTTGATTCAAGATTTCTAAAGCTGTTAAAACTCGTAATTAATTCAGCGGGAGGCTAACTGAAATTAAAAACCGGTACAT
>NC_061820.1:4514077-4519077 GCF_019202785.1 Penaeus chinensis
GGGAAAGAAAAAGGAGGAAAATGGAAGGAGAGAGGAAGGAGGGGAAAAGGTATGGAGATGGAGTAAGGAAGAGGGAAGAAAAGGAGGAGGAAAACAGGGAAGTAAGTAAGGAGGAGCGAAGGAGAGAAGAAGAGGAAAGTAAAGAGAAAGACGAATGCAAAAAGGGGGGAAAAGAGAAAGAGGAGAGAGGGAAAGAAGAGAAAGAGAAGGAATATGGGGAACTAAAAAGTATAAGGAAGAGGGAAAGGACAGAATAAGAGATATGGAGGTGATCAGAAAAGAAGAAAAAGAGATGAGAGAAGAAAAACTAAAGAAAGGAAACAAGGGAGATGAAAGAATGGAGCCAAGAGAAAGGGGAAAGGGAAATAAAAGGGGGAAAAGACCCCGGGGGAAAAAGGGAAAAGAAAAAATAAAAAAAGGGAAAAGGAAAAAAGGGAAAGGGGAAAAAAAGGGGTAGAAGAAAAAAAAAAAAAAAAAAGGGGGGGGAAAAAAAAAAAAACCCTCCATTTTTTTTCTTTCTTTTCCTTTCACGTCTCTCCCGTCATCTCGTCTCTCCTCTCTCCTCTCTCTCTCTCTCAATCTCCCTCTCTCTCCATCTCGCATCTCTGTTCCCTCAAACATCTCATCATCTCTTCTCGCAAAATCACCCTCAAACACATAATCATCATCTCTCATTCATATCCTCACCCTCCCACACCCCTCATTCGCCGTATCTCACGAACACAACTCTTTTTTCTCTATTCTCGCCTCCAAAACCATCTCCTCTACTCTCACCCTCCTCTCACCCAAGCACCCCCCCACCACTCATCTTCTATTCTCATACGTCTCACATCTCTCTCGCCCCATCATCCACACAGCCCGTCCTCTACACCGGCTCTACCCTCTCTCACATCTAGCGAGCACAACTACAATCTCGTAAACCTGAGTCAAATCCACACAGTCCCCAGTCAACAACGCCTACCAACCGCTCACACTCTCCAGCATCCTTCTTCAATTCACTCGCACATCATCCCCTCCTATCAGTCTCATCTCAAACTCTCCTCGTCCTCTCTCTTCTCTCTCATTCTCTCTTCGCTCTCTTTCGTTCTCTCGTCTCTCACACTCTCTTTTCTTTTTTTTATTTTTCCCCCCTTTCCTTCCGTCCCTCACCAACGGTTCTTCAAGTATTTCGTCACCAGAACAATTGCTCCGCGACGACACAATGTTGCTACACAGCGATTTCCATCAACACATGTACCAACGCCCCCCAGCTGCCTGAAAACTCACTCTTTTTCTTTTTCCCCCCCCCCCCCCCACCCCTTGTCATCCACTAAATAAAAATCTTAAAAAACAAGAAAAACAAAAAAAAAAAATGAAATAAAAGTTAAAAGAAAGAAAAAAGACAAAAAAAACAACAGTTAATAAAAAAACAAAGAAAACCAACAACACCAAACTCAAAAAAAAAAAAAAAAAAACAAACAAAAAAAAAAAAAAAAAAAGAAAAAAAAAAAGCTACAAAAATAAATACAAAAAATCAATAAAAAGAAAAAAGAACATAAAATAAAGAAAATAAAAAAAAACCAAAATACTAAAGCACTTCACTACCCATCTCTCCCTCACCCTGAATATACCCCCCCCTCCTTCCCTCCCTTCCCCTCAGTCCTCCCTCACACACCACAACAGAAATCCTAATTCTCATTCTACTACATTTCTTCGTGCTTACTCATATGCAACATTCCTTAAACGACAACCAATTCAACAAAAACTCCTTTCACACCCCGACCTCCCCCCCAACACGCCCTCCCAGCCACCCCCACCCTCTCCCCCCGCTAACTACTTTAAACAAACAATACACGTTACGAAAAAGCCTTCACTACCCAAGCATGTATTGAAAATACTCCCTCCGCTATCCTAGGAATCAACAGAACCTCCATCAACACCCCGATCATACCTGAAGGCCTGACCACCCACCAACCCCAACCCCCCCCCACCCACCATTACCTCCCCCACCCCCCCCTCCCAACCACCCCCCCCCGCCCACCCCACCGCCACCCCCAACCACTCTCGCCACCCCCAGCCCCCCCCCCCCCCGGTCACCCCCCGAACCTCCCCCCCCGACACCCCGCCGCCCCCCCCACCCTTCCCATACCCCAACCCCCTATCCCCGGACCGACCAACCCCAACCACCCCCTCCCACACCACCCTCCCCCCCCCCCGCGCTCCCCCACCGCAACATCCCCCCACCCCTTCCCAACCATTCCCAACCCCTTCCCTGCTTGCTCCCCCCAGCTCCCCCCATACCCCTTCCCATACCCTCGCTCCCCCCCCCCCCCCCAACCTCCTCCCATCCCTCCCCTCCCGTCTCCCCATCCCACCTTCAACCCCCCACGCCTCCCCAAACCATCCGGCCGACCCCGCAACCCGCCACCGCGGCCTCCGACCCCTCCTCCCCCCCCCCAACCACCCCCCCCCCCTCCCCCCACCCCCCCCCCAATCCTTCCCCTCGCCCCCTCTCCAACCCCCTCCCCTCCCCGCCTGACCCTATCCCCCGTCCCAAACCCCCCCTCCCCCCCAACCCCCCCCAACACCCACCCTACCCGCACACTCTCTCCCACCCCCTCCCCCCCTCCCACCCCTCATCACTTTCCACCCCCCCACTCACCAACCCCAAGCCCGCCGACCCGCTACCCCCCCCACCTCCCCCCCCCAGCCCGTACTCCCCCCCCACCACCCCCCCCCCATGGTCTAAGAATTGACCCCCTTAATTTTTTTTTCATCTTTTGAAAGAGAGGAAATAGAGTCCCCCTCCCCCCCCGCCCCCCCAAATCTCCCCCCCCCGCCTCCCTCACTATGTCTTTCTGTATCTCTCTTACTTTCTACATAACTTCATTCTATTCTATTCTATCATTCATATACTTGATCTTCCTTCTTCTTTCTTGTCCTGTCTATACTCCTTATCCATTTTCATTTCATTCTTTTCATTCTTTCAATCTTTTTCTTTCTTCTTTTCTTCTCTAATTTCCATTCCATATTCAGTTCAACAATTCTTTCCCATTCTTCTCTCTTTCTAATGACATCTTTCCTTTCTCTATTCTCTTTTTTTCTTTTCTTTTATTCTATTCCTTCCTTTTTCTTATTTCTTTCTTTCTATCCTCCTTCCCTTAATAAAAAAAAAAAAAAAATCTTCTGGCTCTCTGGTAACACTAAATTATATATGCGATTAAAGAAAGAAACCCACCCACATTACATAACATCTTTAACCTGCACCGAGACAAAAACCTCCTTTTTTTCTCCACCTTTTTTTGTTCTCATTGTTGTTCTTTATTTCTGTTTCTGTTCGGTTGGTCTGTTTGTCTTTCTGTCTGTCTGTCTGTCTATATGTCTCCGTCTATCTATCTTTCTATATGTCCATCTATCTGTATCGGTCTATTTCTGGGGGGTCTGTCTTCTGAGTTCTGGTCTGTCTATCCTTCCTTTTTTTTTTTTTTTTTTTTTTTTTTTTTCTTCTGCAAATCCATCTTCCCCTTTATTAACACTTGTAGTTATTCTCTATTCCTCTCTCCTCGCATCCACCTCCCTCTCCACCGTCTAAAAATGTCTCATACCACGATCAATCCCCAACTTCACTATCCACGACTCATCATCTTCCTCTTCTCTCGGCTTCACTTCTCCTAATCACGCACACCGTCCTCTCTCGTCTCCGTTTCCTCCTTTTATCCTTCCTCTTTCTCTTTCCTATCTTTCTTCTGATTCTCTTTGTCCTTCATATCTCCCCTCTCTTTGTATTTCTCCTTTTATTTTCCTTTACGCTTTTATACCCCATTACATATCTTTACATATCTTAGGATTTTTTTTTTTTTTTTTTTTTTTTTTTTTTATTTTTTTTTTTTTTTTTTTTTTTTTTTTTTTTTTTTTTTTTTTTTTTTTTTATTTTGTATTTTTTTTTTTTATTTTTTTGCCTTTGAGGTTTTTGATCAATAATTTATTTATTAATGTATTTTTTAAAAATTTATTATATTTTATTTAAATTTTTTTTATTTATCAAGAAAAAAATAATATACATTTTTTATTTTTTTTATTTTTTTTTTTTTTTTTTTTTTTTTTTTTTTTTTTTTTTTTTTTATTTTTTTTTTTTTTATTTTTTTTTTTTTTTTTTTTTTTTTTTTTTTTTTTTTTTTTTTTTTTTTTTTTTTTTTTTTTTTTTTATTTTTTTTTTTTTTTTTTTTTTTTTTTTTTTTTTTTTTTTTTTTTTTTTTTTTTTTTTTTATTTTTTTTTTTTTTTTTTTTTTTTTTTTTTTTTTTTTTTTTGTTTTTTTTTTTTTTTTTATTTTTTTTTTTTTTTTTTTTTATTTTTTTTTTTTTTTTGGTTTTTCTGTTAAAGTTTTTTTTGGAGATTTTTTTTTTTTTTTTTTTTTTTTTTTTTTTTTTTTTTTTTTTTTTATTTTTTTGTTTTATTTTTTTTTTTTTCTTTTTTTTTTTTTGTTTTTTTTTTTATTTTTTTTTTTTTTTTTTTTTTTTTTTTTTTTTTTTTTGTTGATTTTTTTTTTTTTTTTTTTTTTTTTTTTTTTTTTTTTGTTTTTTTTTTTTTTTTTTTTTTTTTTTTTTTTTTTTTTTTTTTTTTTTTTTTTTGTTTTTTTGTTTTTTGTTTTTTTTTTTTTTTTTTTTTTTTTTTTAAGTTTTTTTTTTTTTTTATTTTTTTTTTTTTTTTTTTTTTTTTTTTTTTTTTTTTTTTTTTTTTTTTTTTTTTTTTTTTTTTTTTTTATTTTTTTTTTTTTTATTTTTTTTTTTTTTTTTTTTTTTTTTTTTTTTTTTTTTTTTTTTTTATTTTTTTTTTTTTTTTTTTTTTTTTTTTTTTTTTTTTTTTTTTTTTTTTTTTTTTATTTTTTTTTTTTTTTTTTTTTTTTTTTTTTTTTTTTTTTTTTATTTTTTTTTTTTTTTTTTTTTTTTTTTTGTTTTTTTTTTTTTTTTTTTTTTTGGTTTGTTTGTTGTTTTATTTTTTTGTTGTTTTGTTTTTTTTTATT
>NC_061820.1:4531011-4533511 GCF_019202785.1 Penaeus chinensis
ACGAACATATTACCTGTCAAGTAAGAGAAGCTAGTGAGTGGAAACTCGGTGCTAATTTAGCGAATGTTGTTTGAGAATGAAATTGCTTTATCGTAAATTCCATCGGTGACGTCACGCTAGCTTGCAGGCTGTCAACGGGGCTGTTGATTTAATTTAAATCGAGTCTTTTTTTCTTTTCTTTTTCTGGCATGATGCTATGTTTGCAAAATGTGACATTATCTTAACGACTGTTTAGTGTAATGAGGTATCCGATCGTGCTTGATGTTTGAATAATCAATTGTTAAAGATAAGGCTATTTTTAATAATATTTCCCAAGGATTGAATTAAGTTCTAATCTAAGAAATGTAATTTAAAAGCAAAGTGCTTATTTGAATTAATTAGATAGTATAATAATGCTTAAAGCACATAGGCCTGTATTCACTATGAGATAAGCTGATCGAAGTAAACTTTGTAAAAATCAAATAATAATGTCATGCATTGTGCATTATTTCATGAACGCAGTTGTCACAACAGTATTCAGAATTTCAGGAAAAATACTGTTTGTAGTATCGTACGCTTCGTCATCGACCCTAAGTAATGGGCTAGCAGTAATTACAAGGCTTGTTGGTGCGTTAAGATTATGTATATATGTATATATATATATATATATATACAATGTATATTTATATGTATATATATATGTATATATATAATGTATATTTATATGTATATATATATGTATATATATATATATATAATGTAGATATATGTATGTATGTACTACCAAGTACGGGAAGGTATTTATATGTACAGCTGTAAGTTGCATCGACCTAATGTAAATTACTTTATTTCTCAATATTTGGTTTTGATATAGAATTTGTATATTTGTTTAAAAGTGTGCGTGTGACCTTGTTTAAGTAAGGAGAATCTGCGTACGTGCCCTGTTGTCTGTGCCCTTATGGTTCTTGGTCCGCTCCCTCCCCCCCCCCCCTCTTCCCCCGTTCCTCATATGCCCTCTTCTCGTTGTTGTTGTTGTTTTTTTGTTTTCATTTTTCTCATTTTTTCGTATTTTTCATTTTTCCATCATCTTTCTCCCCTTCCCTCTTTCGCGCCCTTCCTCTTCAACCCCTCTTTCTTCCTCCTCATTATTATTTTATCCCTTATTCCCATCTCTCCCTTCCTACTTTCTCTTTCATTTTCCCATCTTCTCCCTATCATCTTCCCTCCTCTCCCTTTCCCTCTGCCCCCTCCTCTCCCTTTCTCTATCCCTCTCTTCTCCCTTTTCCTCTCCCTCTCCCTCTCCCTTTCCCTCCCTCTCTCCCTTTCCCTTACCCTCTTCCTCTTCTCCCTCTTCTTCTTCCATCATCGTCTCCTCTTCTCCGCTCCTCCTCCCCATTCCCTATCCCCTCCTCCTCTTCCCTCATCATCTCCCTCCTCTCCCCCCCCCCCTCCCTTCGAAGACAGGGTCAAGCTCGTGTCCTTTCTTCTACTCCCTTTTTGGCGCAAAAAAAAAACAAAAAAAAAACGAATAAATATATACGTGGCATTTCCTCCTCTCCTTCCGAGTAGAACTTCGCAAGTGATATTTAACCTCGTTTGAAGAAGTTACGAGTCTGGCTGTATTTCATTTTTTTGTTTTTGTTTTCTTTGTTTCTTGTCCTTTCTTTCGTGTTGAAGTCTTCTCGTTTCTTCTTTTTATTTTTTATTTAGATTTTAGATTAGATTATCTATTGTTAGTTGGATTGTTTTATTTATTTATTTATTTCTGTTATTTTCTTGTGTATTATACTTAGATTTTTTTTTTTTTGTATGTATTATATTTAGACTTTTTTTTATGTAAAAAAAATCTGTTTAGACTTTTATTTTTTATGCATTATATTTTGATATTTTTCTTTATTTATTTCTTTTATTTTCTTTTATTTTTTATATCTTTTTATTCCTTCTTTTTCCACTTAGGTATATAAAATGCTTAATAGACGATAAACAGGAAATGATGATACGTCTGTATCCCCTTTCCGCCAACTTCGTGTTATATTGTATATTATTATCTTCACCTGTTCATCAACACAAAGCAGGTTAATTTTCCGAGAAAGAAGCAGCAGCAGCTAGAGAAGAAGAAGAAAAAAAAAAGAGGAGGAGGAACAGGAGGAGGAGAAGAAGAAGAAGAAGAAGCGGATCGATAAGAAAAAGGAAAATTAAGAAAGGAGGAAAAGAAAAAACGAAATAAAAAAAAGAGGAGAGAAAGATAAATCAGAGAGATGAGTCAGAGAGAGAGAAAAAAAAAAGAAGAAAAAACATTAGAAAGAAAGACAAAAATACAAAAAACGCGTCTCACTCAGCGGCAAAATAATGACGTAGCTCCTTATCGTCACTCCGGCCACAGCGATTATATATGTTTTCTTCGAGAGAACCATTTAGATAGGCGGCCAGAGCGGGTTTTGTGCCACTCTGGTGCCGCGTACGTCTTAATGCTTACGTGTTTGCCTTTGCTCTTAACACGGGCGGGTCTGATTATCATTAG
>NC_061820.1:4548511-4553511 GCF_019202785.1 Penaeus chinensis
CTCTTCCCCTTCACCCTTCTCCATCTTCCTCTTCCCCTTCTCCCTCCTCCATCTTCCTCTTCTCCTTCTCCCTCCTCCATCTTCCTCTCCTCATTCCCCCTTCTCCATCTTCCTCTTCCCCTTCTCCCTCCTCCATCTTCCTCTTCTCCTTCACCCTCCTCCATCTTCCTCTCCTCCTCCGACAAATTTCCAGCAGTAACTGTCCGGTCGCGTCTAAGGATCCGAACACGGGGCGACATGCTAAATTTGGCGAATCGCATTAAGAGTGTTTACCGTCGACTGCCGAAGCTAGACAATGCCCTGCAAATCCTATCGAGCTCAGGTGTACCAGAGGTGTGTATATAAATACACATCTTGATACGCTTTTACACCCGATCTCCGAGCCGCTGACGCTAAAATCTGCCTTCGAGTTAGCCTTTTTAGCGTCGGGATTCAATTATATGCATTGTGAGTAACTTTATATCGTATTTGTTTTTATTTTTTTATTATTTGTTTATTTGGAAGAAAGGAAAGCGCATTTGAATGCTGGATAATTCTTGTTTATGTTGCGAATATTTGAAGCCATTTTAGGTGAAACGATTTGTCGGGTCTTGATAGGGATATGTAAAGATTCTTTTTCTTTCAAAAGGAAATCGAATAAAACGGTGAATAATGCTTGTTTATTTTATGAACAAGAAGGTCCATATTAGATTAAATAATTTTTGTTTTGTTTTGGTAAGAGTTTTAATGGACTGCCATCTTTGTTTCGTCCACAGGTAACGAATCACAACAGATCGTTCGTGTTTTAATCTCCGTGTCTTAGATAAAATGCTAGCTTTTTATTACCCCCCCCCCCTTTTTTTTTAAGAGTTACTGTGGATTCACATTTTCTCCACTGTTATTTATTACTTTTACTTCTATTTTCCTGGAATTTCTTTTTACTAATGAGTGGTTCTGGGCGGAAGGCGTGGCCGACAAAACTAGAACAGGTGTTTTGAACTTTTATGGCCTTTCGAGTCCGGTGTTTTTTTTTTTTTTCTTTTTTTTTTAAGAAAATATATGGTATTTATCTATGTATATGCATACATTTGTGTGTGTGTGTGTGTGTGTGTACGCGCGCACGCGTGTGTGTATATATGTATATATGTATATATATATATATATATATATATATATATATATATATATGCATTTGCATATGTATGTATGTATTTACAGATAGCATAACCATGAAAACCAGCAGAAGGCGAGAGAACAATGGGATACTTCCTTTGCCTGAAACAATGCAAGACAGGAACAATTTATTGCCGGGGTTGAAGTTACTCACATATGGCTATTCAGATTTCGGAATGTATTTTTTTTTTTTTTTTTTTTTTTTTTTTTTATAAGGGCATATGTGGTGATATTTTGTTGCATGATCCAAGAAATGAGTATTGTGCAAGTCTCGTCATCTGTGTATTTATACGCACACATGCACACACGCCCACACACAGAAAATATCACACACATCTACTTGCACAAGTGCACACGCACACATCTACACGCAAACGCGCACACGCACACATTTACATGCACACGCTCACATATACACGCAAACGCGCACACGCACACACATGCACACTCACACAGACACACACACTCACAGACACACACACGCACACAGACACACACACACACACACACACAAATCCACACACACAAATCCACACACACAGGTAAACAAACACATTTCAACAATTTACAAAACAAATATATTCATCAAGAGGAAAACGCCTAAAAACTAACAATATATTTCCTCCCAGCCGAATGCTATTTTTTTCACAATAACATAAAAAGATAAAAGACTTCCCTTGGGCGTGATAGCGTTAATTGAGGGGGAAAGATGCTTGCCAGGAGGTCGGGGAATCGCCAAGGAAATGTAAAATTACGAAACCTTTCCTGCCGAAGTTTTCTCGAAGGAAGTTTATCAAAATCGGTGTGTGTGTGTGTGTGTGTGTGTGTGTGTGTGTGTGTGTGTGTGTGTGTTTGTGTGTGTGTGTGTGTGTGTGTAAGTGTATGTGTATGTGTATGTGTAAATGTGTATTTGTAAATGTGTATGTGTATGTGTAAATGTGTATGTGTATGTGTATGTGTATGAGTAAATGTGTATTTGTAAATGTGTATGTGTATGTGTATGTGTGTGTGTGTATATGTGTACGTGTACGTGTATGTGTGTGTGTGTATATAAATTAGCTACTTGCATCGTCATTTTGATTACAGAACCACCAAGAATTTCTAAGTCTGGATAACTGGAAGTTTATTGCATCATCGCGATTACCTTGGATGTTGCCTTTAATTACAAACTAGGAAGAAGTTGGGGGTGAAGAAGAGGGAGAAAAAGAAAAAGAGGAGAAGGAGGAAGGAGAGAAGGAGGAGGATGGAGAGAAGAAGGAGAGGAAGAAGGAGAAGAAGAAGGAGAAGAAGAAGGAGAAGAAGAAGGAGAAGAAGAAGGAGAGGAAGAAGGAGAAGAAGAAGGAGAAGAAGGAGAAGAAGAAGGAGAAGAAAAAGGAGAAGAAAAAGAAGGAGGAGGAGGAGAAGAAGGAGAAGGAGAAGGAGGAGGGGGACGAGGAGGACGAGGAGGACGAGGAGTACGGCGATGATAAATAGAAGGAATACAAAGACAGGAGAAAGAGGAGAGAGCGTGTGGTGCGAACAGGGAGATGCGAAAGAATAAGGAGAAAGCGGAAGAAAATGGAATAGAAATTAGAGAAGGAAGAGAAGTTTGAGGAAGAGAAGGGAAGTAAATATGAGAGGGAGAGAAGAGAGGAAGAAGAGAGGTTGGGACAGAGTGAGGGAGGAAGAAGTCAGGAGGGGGAGGGGAGGAGGGGGAGGGGAGGAGGAGAAGGAGAAGGATGAAGAAGTCAGGAGGAGGAGGAGGAGGAGTAGGAGAGGAAGAAGAGGAGGGGAGGAGGAAGAGGAGGGAGGAGGAAGAGGAGGGGAGGAGGAAGAGGAGGGAGGGGGAGGAGAGAAGGAGGAGGAGAGGAAGAGGGGAGGAGGAGTGGGGGTGAGAGGGGGGGATAAAGGGGTAGTCTTTATTGAGCTTAAGACCCGTTTTAGTGACAAATGACTTGTTTAGTTAACCAGTAGCTACCTAGCCAGCTATGTCATTTATCCTAGAGAACTTTTCGTGGCTGACAAAAAATAAAAAAATAAAAAATAAAACGAAAAGATAATTAGCATCTAACGATTTGACCATCATGTACTTTGGCTCTCGAGATTAACAAATAGCAAGAGTCAAGGAAGACAGGGAGTGATTAAATCGCAGCTGGCAGTCTCGGAGTGATTTATCGTCCATCTTGAGTGATTTATGCGCCAGCTGGAAAACATGTGATAATTTTCAACTCAGTAACCCGCCGTAGTCATTTGGGATTAGCTTGTCATGCGCTAGTGTCCTATTCCACACGTGTTGATTATCGGTGTTTGGATAGGCTAACGTCATCGTCATAATTATCATCACCATTAACAACACCATAATTAGCATGACCACCACAATCACCATCACTACCACCACCACCACCATCATCATCGTCGTCATCATTATCATAGATTATTTTCCTTTTTTTTTCGTTTTCATCTTTAGTTTTTTCTTACCTTTTGTCCTTGTTTATTTTCATTATTTTTTGTTTTACTTATTCTTCTGTTCCCCGCCCCCCCCCCCCCCCCCTTTTGTTCTGTTCTCAAAATATATCAAATCCAGCCTACCATGAAGACCGCAAAATCACCTTTTTGGAAACTTGCTTATGATCAAACAGGACGAATGCTTTATAAGGTTTATGAGAATCCATTAGCCCAAGCGCTGTTGAAGGTTAAATTTAATTATGTCGGCGAAGGAATAAAACCGGAAGTTCACCTCTTTTCATTACGTTCCCGCCCGTTCGCCGAAGCCAGCGCCGATGCTCACGCCCACGCTCTCTCGACGCTCTTGGAGACAGCCACTTGGTTAAGCGTCAGCTAAGCTTTTATTAATCCCCCCCCCCCCTCTTCCGTCATTCCTCCTTCCTTTGCCGGATGTGTAAAAGCTGTATTTTCTCTCCCTTTCATAATGGTCGCCAAGGCCATGCGAGCGAAATTTCGAAACGGTCACCGGTGATGAGGTTAAATTACCTTTCCCCTCTCTCTCTTTCACGATTTATATTTCTCTCTCTCTCTCTCTCTCTCTCTCTCTCTCTCTCTCTCTCTCTCTCTCTCTCTCTCTCTCTCTCTCTCTCTCTCTCTCCTTCCTTCCTTCCTTCCTCCCTCCCTCCCTCCCTCCCTCCCTCCCTCCCTCCCTCCCTCCCTCCCTCCCTTCCTGCCCCCTCTTTCCCCTCCACCTTCCTTCCTTCCCTCCCTTTCTCTCTCTCTCTCTCTCTCTCTCTCTCTCTCTCTCTCTCTCTCTCTCTCTCTCTCTCTCTCTCTCTCTCTCTCTCTCTCTCTCTCTCTCTCCTTTTAATTAGTAAGAATTCCCGCGAGATTACATTTTACAACTGCGAGGGGGCGGCACGACGGATTTTTTCCCCCGACTGTAAGATAATTTCATGTGCTCTGCATGGTGATGAATCAAGCGAAAGAGGGAAGGAACGTTGCATCACGGCAGGATCCATGCGCAAAAGTCTCGTATCCTGGTTAAGGAAAGTATCATTTTCCTCTATTTCTTTTTCCTTTAATCGATATTGGGATTAATGCAATTCCTTTTTAGCTAGGGTTTTCCGTGTATTTCGAACTGGGTATTGCGATTCTTTTGGGGCGGTGAGCATCTCGGTATTTGTTTTTTTTTTTTAGTCTTTTTATTTTCGAGTCATATTTTTTGTATATCTTTTATGAACCATATCTGTGTCAGGATTCCTACTTATTTGGTTTAAACTTTCAAAGTTTTAAGGAAAGAAGATCATCAAATCTTTCAAAAATATGCTTTCTCATGGATCTGTTGTGAACAGACGTCCGTTGCGCATCGTAACCTTCTTTTGTTTGTCTTTCGTCGACCAAAGTGAACATCGAATCAGCGC
>NC_061820.1:4588511-4596011 GCF_019202785.1 Penaeus chinensis
GTTGTGGTTTGTGGTGAGTGTAAAGAGCTCGTGGTTACAGGCGGTGTGGTGATGCCGCCGCCGCCGCCGCCGCCTCCCCTAGCTTGCCTTTGCGATCGGTTTGTGAGGGATAGAGTTACTCACCTGGTTCTGTTTCTGGAAATACTTGCATGCGCGCGTCTACGTCCATGCGAGAGAGATTTGGAAGCGAGCTAATACACGAAGAATGCACAAGTTGGATGCGTGACGCACGCGCACCTACGTCATTTTCATTTGCATGCGCGCTCATGGTCGTACGTACACATACGTGTACATACATATTTATATGCACTTACGTACATGTGTGAACGCAAACGCGCGCGCGCACACACACACACACACACACACACACACACACACACACACACACACACACACACACACACACACACACACACACACACACACACACACACACAAACACACACACACACACACACACACACACACACACACACACACACACACACACACACACACACACACACACACACACACACACACACACACACACACACACACACACACACACACACACACACACAACCGTAAAACCCCGACGCACGCCACACGCTACACACAAGCTTCCATTCCATCCAGTATAAATTCTGTCGGTGAGGTCGATGTGGCAACAGGTCCGCCTGACGCCTCTCGCCACGGCCAAGGTCAGACTACCCCAAGAAGGCAGTTGCTGGCCACAACAGGGAAGGGAGAGAGAGAGCATGAGAAGAATGAGGAGAGGGAAGGGAGAGGAGGAATAGGAGGGAGAGAAAGAGAGAGGGAGCGATAGAGAGAGAGAGAGAGAGAGAGAGAGAGAGAGAGAGAGAGAGAGAGAGAGAGAGAGAGAGAGAGAGAGAGAGAGAGAGAGAGAGAGATGAGAAGGGGGATCAGAGGAAAGGGAGAGAAGGAGAGGGAAGTGAGACATTGAGAAGAAGGAGAGGAAAGGGAGAGGAAGGGGGAGAAGGAAAGGAGAGGATTAGAAGGAAGAGGGGTGTGGGAGTGGGAGAGAGAGAGAGAGAGAGAGAGAGAGAGAGAGAGAGAGAGAGAGAGAGAGAGAGAGAGAGAGAGAGAGAGAGAGAGAGAGAGAACGGAGAACAGGAAGATTGGGAGGATGCCGAGCTGTAGAAGAGGGAATAGAGGAAGTGAGGAAAGGAGATGGAGAACAGAAGATAAGGAGTAGAAAGAAAGAATAAGATAAAGAAATTGGAGATTAAGGAGCGAATGATTAAGTAAGAGAAGGGGATGAATAGGAAGAGCAGGAGAGGGATAAAGTTGGAAAGAAAATGAAAGAGAAAATGTAATATAAAGAAAAGGACGATAAGAAAGAGAAGAGTGCTAAAACAGATAAGACGTGATAACAAGCAGAAAAGAAAAACAAGAAACGGAGAAGAAAAAAAAACAAGACATAAAACAGAAAAGATAAGTAGAGACATAATATATAACAAATTAGGAAGAAGAAATTAAACTTGACAACAAAGTCTATAAGTGGAACAAAAAAGCAGGAGGCAAAAAGAGAGGAGCAGAGAAAACGAAAACAAAAATTAAATAGATACACACACATTTCCTCAGAAACAAAGCTGGGGGGAAAAATCAAAATAAATGCAGAAAATTGGTTTGAGAGGAAGCCATAAAGAAGAAAATAAAGAGGAAAGGTTGGCAGATGTAAGAGAAACAGACAACCTAAAGATATCCGGACGAGGGGAGAGGAGAGGACGAGAAGACAAGAAAATGTGGCCGACAAAGGACAACCAGGAAAATAAATTCTCGGGAAACGCGAGAAACAGAGAGACGGAGGAAAAGGCAGAAGATGAATGGGTAGAGAGATGAATAAAAGAGGCAGATCTTATATGGTATGGAGATAAAAGGAGAAATATAGATAGATGGATGAAAGTTGAATGTAATAGTCAGGGAATAAATTATCAAGCAATGAATAATGAACTCAGAAAGAGAGTACCCGAGGGAGAAAAAATAAGAAGAAACCTAGCAAAGGAAGATATGTAGAGTATGATAAAGATCGGAATAGAGATAAAGGGTGTAAAATGGGGGGGGGGGGGTAGGCGAGGGGCATATGAAAGTTAGATAGAAAGGCTAGGGGTCGATGGCACCCCGCTCTCTCCCCGCGCACGAAGAGAAAGCAACATCAAGGGGGGGGGGGGGGGGGTCCGGAGACGAGGAGGGGGCTTACGAAGGGCGGAAGGAGGAGAAAGAAAGAAAGGTGGAAGAGGGAGGAGATAAATCGAGGTGGGGGGGGGGGGCATAGAGGGGGATGGACAAGAGAGAGACAGAGAGAGAGAAGGGGGTATAGATAGATAGACAGAGAGAGAGAGAGAGAGAGAGAGAGAGAGAGAGAGAGAGAGAGAAAACTGAGATGAATAATAGAATGCAACGATAAAAAAAGAGAGAGAAACAGAGAAGAGGAACAAAGAGATAAGATAGACGAGAAAGGAATGCAAAGTGAGGTGCTAGGATAAAGCAAAGAAGTGATAAAGACAAGAAAAGAACGTAGGAGATGCAGAGATTGGAAAACAAGAAAGACTCGTTGCATACAAATGATGACGTTGAGATGACTGTATGTTTAAACAGCGGAGAAGTCTTTCCTCTTTGCTGTTTGTGCTGTTAATATGTCTGTTTGTGTAAGCTATTAGACGCCCTCAAGAGCTCACTTTGATAACGCTGGTGATCCTGTTAACTGTTATCACTTTTTCGTCATGTTTGTTTACCTTTTTGAAGTGTGGTTTTTTTTGTGTTTATTATTAGAATTTTTTGTTAGTTGTTTTTTGTTTTGTAGTTTTTGTTTATCATTTCTTATTTATTATAATTTTTTTGTGTTTATTTTTTTTGGGGGGGTATGTTAATTTCCTCCTCTTTTTTTTTCTATACATATTTTTTGTAATTAATTCCAGTAACGTTGAGTGGATGTTTTCATGCCACTTAAACACCCGAAGTACCTGAGTGACGGACGTGTCTTTTTCTCTTCACAAACTTCGTACCCTTGTGGTATGAAGATCCTCCTACAAGTTTATTCTTACATTTTCTCATTTGCATACATATTTTTTTTTTTTTTCATTGAGATTCTAGTTCTCCCTTTTTTATTTTAGTTCTCGGTCTTCGATTTTTTTTTCTTTCTTTTTTTTTTCTTTTTTTTGTCTTCGGTCTTTTTCTTAAGATCTTGGTCCTTAGTCTTCGATATTTTTCTTACGAATCTAATTTAATCTCGTCTTCAGCCTTCGGTCTTCGTGCTTAAAGTTCGTATAATTTCCCTTCTTGAATGTGACTCTTAACTACACTATTGTTGGCGTCGCTAGATTAATTAGTTAAATAGGTTAGTAACAGAAGGGATCATCCAGTCTGCGATTTTGTACCTTAATTGAGTCATCTCCAGGATATAATCGGTCTTCTCTCTTATTCTTTCTCTTTCTCTTTCTCTATCTCTCTTTCTTTCTCTTTCTCTATCTCTTTCTAAATCTCTCTCTTTTCCTCTCTCTCTCTGTCTCTCTCTCTCTCCTCTCTAAGTCACTCGTCTCTCTCTCTCTCCTCTCTCTCTCTCTCACTTCTCATCTCTCCGTCACACTCTCTCTCTCATCTCTCCTCTCTCATCTCTCTCCTCTCTCTCATCTCTCTCCTTCTATCCTTCTTTCTCCTCTCTCCCATCACCCCCTCTCCCCATCTCCCCCCCCCTCTCTCTCTCTCTCCTCTCTCTCCCCATCTCCCCTCACTCTCGTTCACATCCATCTTATCTCGTCTCCTCTCTCATCTATCATCTCTCTCTCTCCTCTCTCTCTCCTTTTTTCTCTCTCTCTCCTCTCTTCTCTCTTTCCTCTCTTTCCCTCTCTCCCTCTCTCCCGTCCTTCCCTCCTTCCCTCCTTCCCTCCTCTCTCTCACTCCTCATCCTTCGTCATCTCATTTCCCTCGTCATCATCCACTCATCTCTCTCTCTCTTCCCCTCTCTCTCCTCTCTCTCTCTCTCACTCCCCCTCTCTACTCTCTCTCTCCTCTCCATTTTCTCCCCTCTTCTCTCTAGGTCCTCATCCCTCTCTCTCTCTCTCCTCCCCCTCTCTCTCCCCCCCTCCCCCCCCCCCTCTCTCACTCTCTCTCTCTCTCTCTCCCCTCTCTCTATCTCTCTCTCTCTCTCCCCTCTCTCATCTCCTCCTCTCTCTCTCTCTTCTCGCTCTCTCTCTCCTCTCTCTCTTTCCCTCTCTTTTCCCCTCTCCCTCTCTCCCTCCTTCCCGCCTTCCCTCTCTCATCCTCTCTCTCCTCTCTCTCTCTCACGTTCTCTCTCTCTCTCTCTCTCTCTCCTCTCTCTCCTCTCCTCCTCTCTCTCCCTCTCTCTCTCTCTCTCTCCCTTTCCCTCTCTCTCTCCCTCCCTATCTCTCCCTCCCTCCCCCCCCCCCCCCCCCCCCCCCGCCCCCCCGCCCCCCCGCTCTCCCCTCTCTCTCTCTCTCTCCTCTCTTCCCCTCTCTCCCCTCCCCCCCTCCTCCCCTCTCCCCTCTCTCTTTTCCTCTCTCTCTCTCTCCCTCCCTTTTCTCTCTCTCTCCCTCTCTCCCTCCCTCCCCCCCCCCCCCCCCCCCGCCTCTCCTTTCTCTTTTCTCTCTCTCTCTTCTCCCTCTCTCTCCCTCTCTCTAAAACTCTCTCTTTTCTCTCTTCTCCTCCCTCCTTCTCTCTCCTCTCTCCCTCTCTCTCCCCTCCCTCCCCCCCCCCCCCCCGCCCTCTCTCCTCTCTCTCTTTCTCTCTCTCTCTCCTCTTCTCCTCTTTCGGTCAGCTCTCTCTCTCCCCCTCTCTCTCTTCTCTCTCCTCTCTCTCTCTCCCTCTCTCCTCTCTCTCTTCCCCCTTTCCTCTCTCCCCTCCCTCCCCCCCCCCCCGCTCTCTCTCTCTCTCTCTCCTCTCTCTCTCGGTCCTCCTCTTCCTCTCTCTCATCTCTCCCCTTCTCCTCTCCTCTCCTCTCCCCTCTCTCCCCTCCCCCCCCCCCCCCCGCTCTCTTTTCCCCTTTTCTCCCCTCTCCTCTCCTCTCTCAAAAATCTCTCTCTCTCTCTCCTTTTCTCTCCTCTCTCCCCTCTCTCCCTCCCTCCCCCCCCCCCGCTCTCTCTCCCTCCTCCCTCTTTCTCTCTCTCTCTCCCCTCTCCTCTCTCTCTCTCTCTCTCTTTTCTCCACCTCTTCCTCTCTCTCTCCTCCTCTCTTCTCTCTCCCTCTCTCTCCCCCCTCCCCCCCCCCCCGCTCATCTCTCTCTCTCTCCTCCTCCCCTCTCTAAATTTTCTCTCCTCTCTCTCTCTCTCTCTCCTCTCTCTCTCTCTCGCTCTCTCTCTCTCCCTCTCTCTTCCCCCCCCCCCCCCCCCCCCCGCTCCCCCCAAAATCTCCCCTCTTTCCAGTCTCTCTTTCTCTCTCCCCCTTTTCTCTCTCTCCCCTCCCTCTCTCTCCCCCCCCTCCCCCCCCCCCCCCGCTCTCTCTCTCTCTCTCTCTTTCTTTCCTCTCTCTCTGTGATTATTAATTGTTGATAAACGAGCCTGAGTTCCCTGAAGGTACGCTTGAGATGACTTGAGATGACTTAATGACTGATGATTCATTCAGGATCATTGGCAAATGCTGCTGAATTGATAAGACTTGAATATGCAAATTTTTCCACTTGAGTCGAGCATACATTACGAAAGAGGGGAAAAAAAAGATGATAAGAGAGAGGGTTGGAGGGGGGGGGGGGGGTCTAGGCAACACGAGATTAGTTAAACCACATCCTATGAAAATTATGATGATGATAATGATGGTAATAATAGTGACGATAATTATAATAATGATGATAATGATAGTTCTAATAATAATAATGATAACAGTGATAGTAATAATGATGATGATGCTAATAATGATAATATTATTAATATAATATGTAATAATAATAATAGTAATAATGATAATGATAATAATGATAATAATAATAATAATAATAATAATAATAATAATGATGATGATAATAGTAATAATAATGATAATAATAATAGTAATAATAATGAAAAGAAAAAAAGGTAAATCTTAGCAACACGAGAACGCTTAAAACACATCCCAGGCTAGAAAGGAGGAGGAGATGATATCGAGGATGAGACCGATTTTACTGGTATGATAGGGATGTGGGTGTGGGGTGAGAGTGGGTGTGGGGGGGGAAGGAGGGGGGGGGGAAGGAACGAATGGGCAGACTAAGAGATACAAAAATAGTGAGTGAACGAGAGGGAGACAGACAGACAGACAGTCAGTTAGTCAGTCAATCAGTCAGTCAGTCAGTCAGTCAGTCAGTCAGTCAGTCAGTCAGTCAGTCAGTCAGTCAGTCAGTCAGTCAGTCAGTCAGTCAGTCAGTCACACAGTCAGAAAGATAGACAGACAGATAGATAGATAGATAGATAGATAGATAGAGGCAGAGAAAGACATAGCGAGGGGGAGAGAGACAGAGAGAGGTAGAGAGAGACATTGGCTACGAGAAACACTCAACTGCATGCCAGCCTAATACTCCAATAACAGTCTTCAGGACTTGGAGTTCTCGCTAGAGCCTGGATCCACCCCCTTCCCTGAATCTCCCATCCCCCTCCCTCAACCCCATCCCTCCCCATCCCTCTTCCATAGCCCAGCCTTCCCAACCCACCCCCAACCATCCCCGCTTCTGTTCACCCTTCCACTAACCTACCCCTCTCACCCCACCTTCCAACTCTCCACTACTCGGTCAACCCCAACCCAACCCTCCACACCCTAAACAACCTCTTCCCCACCCCCACCTTCCCCCCCTAACCAACCCCTTAACCCCAACCCTTAACCCGCTACCCTTTCCCCACCCCCACCTTCCCTGACTCCAACCCTCATCTACCCCCACTCCCCATTTTCCACCTTCCCCCAACAACCCCACTCCCCATTCCCACCCTCACCTTCCCCCCCATTCCCCCACCTTCCCCCCCCCCCCCCCCCCCCCCGGCATGCACGTAGGGTGGGCGAGCGAGGCAGTCCCTCGTGTCTCTTTCGCCCGGATCTCGGGACGTGATTGGCCTCTTTAAGCGCTCTCATTTGCCGTCCTCGTGGGAGCTGCGCGGAGGTTTTTGTTTGGGGGGGGGGCGGTAGGGGTGAGGGGGGTAGGGATGGGGGTGAGGGGGGGGTGAGGGTGAGGGTGAGGGTGAGGGTGGTGGTGGGGGGGGAGGGTGATGGTGATATGGTTGTTGGTGGTGTTGTGGTGTTATTGTTATTGTTGGTGTTACTGTCACCGGTGTCTTTGTTAATGACAGTATTGTTGATGTTGTATTTGACGATATTATTATTGGTGGTATTACTTCTTGCATTGCAATGACTGCGACAACAACATAAACCTTACTACTAGTATTGGCAACCGTAGCAGAATCAGCGAGAGATGTTACTCACAGGAGGCTGTATCGTGTGCATTTATGTGGATAATGATGTTTGAAGAGAAGACATGGCGTGTCACTTGGGTAGAGGGAGGCGACTTGGTTGCAGTGTGGCGTGGTT
>NC_061820.1:4633511-4643511 GCF_019202785.1 Penaeus chinensis
ATATATATATATATATATATATATATATTAGTCGTAAGAAGGAATTCGTTTATTATCTAATCGTAAAAGAGAATTAACGATTAAAGAAGAGATAAAAGTCAAAAATATGAGAGACAGACACATAAGAAGAAAAAGAATCAAACGGAAAAGATAAACATTAAAAGAATAGAGAACAATGAAACTCGATATGAAGATACGTAATAAGAGATAAGAGACAGAAAAAGAAAACATGACAAAGATAAGCTTAGTAATACAGAAGAAAAGAAAGATTAAAAACTATTCAAACAAAGTGAGAAATAAATACAAAACGAAGGAAATCAAGAAAAAAGCAGAGAGGCGAAAGAAAGAAGAAAATATAAAAGTTAATTTCACAGTATGGTTTTGCACTTAGTTCAGTGTTATCAGTGACGTTCCTTCCGTTTTTCATATCAAGGTTATGTAATGGTTCTAGGTCTTCTTTGCATATTCATCTATGGTTCTGACACTGTTTATTGATGTGAGAAACAGGCTTCGCATTTTGATGGTAGGTGTAGCACTGTTTTGCTACGTCGAGATGAGTTTTTTTTTTTTTTCTTCTTTTTTTTTTCTTTTCTTTTTTATTGTCATCTCTCTCTCTCTCTCCCTCTCTCTCTCTCTCTCTCTCTCTCTCTCTCTCTCTCTCTCTCTCTCTCTCTCTCTCTCTCTCTCTCTCTCTCTCTCTCTCTTTCTCTCTTTCTCTCTCTCTCTCTCTCTTCTCTCTCTCTCTCTCTCTCTCTCTCTCTCTCTCTCTCTCTCTCTCTCTCTCTCTCTCTCTCTCTCTCTCTCTCTCTCATTCATCTCTTTCTTTCTTTCTTTCTTTCTTTTGTGTGTGTTGTTTGTGTTATGGCGAAATTATGGCCATGTTGTGTCGTGTGTTTGTTTGTTTGTGTGTGTGCTGATATTGTCTTCTAGAGTTTATATATTTATTTTGTTATTGTAGAGATTAGGCATACTGTTTCTTTCTTTCTTTCTTTCTTCCTTGTTTATTTGTTTGTTTTTCTCGAGTTACTAGCAGTCTGTAAATATTGCATTTATATGCAAAACTTGCGCGTGTTTTTTGTATGTTAGTGTTTATAAGTCCTCTGTCAAATTCTATTTGATTAGTATATTTATTTTATTTTATGATGGTAGCGGTGTTTGTTTTATATCTATATCCGTTGCTCTCGGTTTGTATTGCAACATGTATCATATTTGCTGCAACGTGCAACATGTAGAATTATATTGAACAAGCGCGTGTTATACTAAACTGTCATTAGACTCATTGGTTGTTTAAATGTAGAGATTTTTATTTTTTTCACTTTTATATTGTTATCAGTATCATCATCATTACTGTCAGTGTTGTTGCAGTTATCTTCATTATTATTTTTAGTGTTGTTGTTGTTGTTTTTATTATTATAAGTATCAGTAGAAGAACATTATTGTTATTAATTTTATTGTTATCATCATCTTGATCATCATCAGTATTATTATTATTATCATCATCATCACCATCATCATCATCATATTTAATTTTGTTATTATTGTTTTGATTATCAGTATTATTATTATTACTATAATTATTATTGTTATTATCATTATTATCATTATTATTATCATTATTATTACACAAAATAATCACGATGCCATTTGGCAGATATTTAGTAAAAAAAAATATACTTATGTATTGACTTATTATATTTATTACAAATATATGCAATTTGTATCGAAAGAACTATACAAAAACGGCAAATTAGTAAGGTGAACAGTAACTTAAATGTAGTCATTCATTCAGCCTATTCGACTTTCTATATATTTTCCCTTAACCTAATTTATTTATGTTTTCCCATATAAAAGGTATGTCAGTACTTTGAGATTATTTTATTTTGCAATATTAGTTCCGACGACTGAAAAAAAAAAATCTGCAAAATTTACGAAATAGTTTTCACTTATATGTTTGCTATGATATTACAGATAATGGGATGGTAAGCATATTAATTAGATTATAGGAAATACGATATAAAAAGAAATAAAATAGAAAAATTATTCAAAAAATTATATTTTTTCATTATCTTTTAATCTGTTATCTCAAATATTTTTTATTATTATTGTAATGATGTGGTGGGCTTATCCCAGCGTTATGCCACCAGTGTGATGAACTGTGGTGGGCTTATCCTTTCTGTCACTCTCTGTCTTGTATGGTGGTCTTGAAGTGAAGTGAAGTGAAAGTTGTTGCTGCTTCTAAGTTTTATTTCACGGGAGTGTGGTAGGTGGGATACAGAGGACAGGCAAGGCAGGGGCGCTCAGGGAAGAGCGGGCGACCTGCCCGGCCCGCTGTGGCGAGCGGTCTGTCTGAACTGCTCAGACATTTCTACGAACAAACTTCGTTTCGGAACATTTCATAATGGAAAACATGAAATAATTTGAATGAACATAAAAGTCCTATACATATGGTCACATGGTGGTGAAGGAACAAGGGTACCTTATATACGGATGTATGTAAGAAGAGTTATGGTGTTTACAGGACTAAAAAGCTTCGTGATAAGGAGACACATATTGCTGAGTATTCACAAAACATAAAGACATTTGAATATCAACAATGATAGCAGTAATATACTTTGTGATTCAGAATAAGTATTTTCTAACGAACATTTTGAGTATAAACAACACATAGTTATACACAGGGAGAACAGAATAATAGCATGGGAATCGTTCACGAGCAATAAGGGTTGAATTAGTGTGTTCTAAGGTCACTTTGTCATCATGATAGCTGTAGGCCTGTTGGAGTCGGCTGAGGACAGTGGAGTTATTGTGAGATAAGGAACACATGGCTTTTCTGGTATGTGAGACGAAAGAGATCACGAGAACAGGTCACTAAAATTATTTCTAAATTGCATTGTGTATTGATGTATCGATTTGTGATAATTAAAATAAGAAGGGTGGTTGTTATGGGGATGATTGACGATAATTATAGTAATAAAGATAAGAGAATAAAGATATGATAGAAATATTAATAATCTTAATAGTTATGAGAATGGAAACAGGTAATAATGATAATGATGATGATAATGATAATACCTACAATAATTAGGATGATATGATAATTATAATCATATAATTATTAATAATATTATCATTATTGTTATTAGAATTAATTTTATCATCATTATCATCATTATCATTATCGTTATCATTACAAATATCGCCATCATTTATCACCATTATCTTTATTATTCATATTATCATTATCATCATTATTATCTATATTATCATCATTATGATTGTCATTTCTAATACTATTAACATTATTATCACTATTGCAATGATGATAATTCTTGTATGAATATTTCTCTTGGGCATAGAACACACCCTCGATACTTGGCGAGGAACGTGGTCGCTGAACGGAGTAACCTTAGACATTTGTAATTAAAGAAGAGAGAAAAAAGAGAGAGACATACAGACAGACATACAGACAGACAGACAGACAGACAGACAGACAGACAGACAGACAGACAGACAGACAGACGGAGAGACAGACAGGCAGAGAGACAGACAGACAGACAGAAAGTGCGTGAGTGAGTGAGAGAGAGAGTTAAAGAGTGAGTGAATTAGAGAGAGAAAGAGAGAGACTTATATAAAGAGGGGGTGGGGGGGGGGGAGTAGGAAACCTGGAAGAATAGAAGGGGAGGGGAATGATTGGCAAATCTCATGGTTAATTGAACGTTCATCGACTTTCCTGAATTTGAACGCTGCCTTTGGGGGATTGGAAACCGGTTGAGCTCCTTTGTTCAAAATGATCGTTTGTATTTGTTTGTTGTTGTTGTTAGTTGTGATTCTCATTAATGTTGTAATTATTATGAACTTGATGATTATCAGTAGTATTGTTATACTCATCGATAATATCGCTACATTTATTATCATTTCATTACTAATTCCTCTTATTATCATCCTTATCACGTCTTGCATTCTTTCATTATTATTAACGATGATTTTATTGTTTCTACTTAATTACCTGTCACCTCATCTCTCTCTGTAACGAAGACGTGTAAATTCTCTCGCCAACTTCAACTCCCTCTCAGTGCTTGGAAGAAGTTTACCCAAACTTCCCTTCCCGAAAACGCCAGGGTATCTCTTTCGGTAACTTTGAGCGCGCGTTCGCAACGAGAGCTGCTAAGAGCTAATGATCTCGGAGCTAATTGTAATCAGCTAATGATTTTAGGAGGCTAGGTCGAGTCATCTTGATTAGGGGTCCAGAGCTTTCTATCACTCTCTCTCTTTGTCTCTGTCTCTCTCTGTCTCTCTCTCTCTCTCTCTCTCTCTCTCTCTCTCTCTCTCTCTCTCTCTCTCTCTCTCTCTCTCTCTCTCTCTCTCTCTAAAGAGACGCTATAATGATATGTTGCTGCAGATTTAAATCGATGATGGTCATGATGATGATGGCAATTGATGATGATAATGATAATAGTAATGAAGATGGTGATAATAATAATTATAATAACAATACTAATTACACCAATAAAGCAACAACAGTAACAATACACACTAATAACAAAACCCTTTTATAATAACCCCAAGAACTTACAACTCGCCCCGGCCCAACGGCAGACGACAGCGCGGTCCCTTCAAAGAGCGGAGTCGTATTCAAATGAGAAGCACGGGAGGGGATTATAAATGGGCCTTGGCATAACAGGTTGCTCAGTGGGAGAGATGATACAGCGTCTAATGAAAAGAGATGATCGGGTGTGTGTAGGCAGTAGGTTTTTTTTTTTTTTTTTTTTTTTTTTTTTTTTTTTTTTTTTTTTTTTTATCTCTTTCCTTTTTTTTCCTGTTCTATTCTTTGCTTTTTTTTTACTTTTTACTTTTTCTGATTTTCTTTTTCTTTTTCCATTTTTTTTCTTTTTTAATGTTTTTCTTTACTATTTTTCTTTTTTTTATTGATTGACTACCTATATGCTTTATCAGTGTTCGTTTACAATTACTATTTTGTTTTTGGTGTGTTTATATGCAGCGCAAGGGATACAAAGGAATGGTTTTACCGTTGGGAGGAGCATAAGAAAAATCATAAAAATACGATACTCATCAGATCGCTCTTCAGGATCTTAGGGAGTACCTGGACACCTGTTCTTTTGGGAAATTCAGTTGAACATGGAGCCAAAAAATGCCCCTTTTTTTTTTTTTTTTTTCCTTTTTTTTTTTTTTTCTTTTTTTTTTGTATTTATCTATGTATTTATTTAATTATTTTTTTCCCATTTTTTTAACAGTAAGATCGAAAAGGCGCGTCGAAATTCCTCAATTGGTGTGTAGTAGCATATTGAGAAGGTATCGTGTATGCAAATTATTCCCAGAATTGCATTTAGAAGTCACAACAGACCGGTCTTCTCGGGCAAAAGGAAGAGGAGAGGTCAGATCTCAGCCAGGGTTTTGGCAGAGGTATCGTGACCTCTCTAGCGTTTGGGTCATATTTAAGACGTGTTACTGAATCCTTAAATGCACAGCACACTCTCTTCCGAACTTCTCCTTATCAGGCTGAAAGTGCAACATGTCCGGTACACGTCTTGATACTGCGTCGTTAATGCGTTTTATCTCGGAGAATTGATTCCTCGAGCCCCCGGCTGATAACGCTTGACAGGTCATCCTCGAATGATGAATGCGGAAGATAACTCGGGATATTATCCCAAAAGTCGAGTCGGCCAAAAGAACTTACGCACAGGCTTTGTGTTATCAATACAACCGGTACGACAAGTTTTCAAGAGATTTGTGGTATAAAAATGGAGACGTCTGTGCTATCTATCGCTCTATCGAGAGATGATGCTCGTTGGGCGGAGAGGAACAAGAGCTTGTCCTGCCCGCCAGGGATGCTGCGTTTAATCAGGCAATTTAGGCAAACATGTGTATGTGAGTTTTTTTTCTCTTTCTCATTTTTTGCGTCTTGTATATGGTTTGTGGGTGTGTCGTGTGTATCATGTCTGTTTGTGTACATGTGTGTGCTCTTACGCGCGCACGCCTGTGTGTGTGTGTGTGTGTGTGTGTGTGTGTGTGTGTGTGTGTGTGTGTGTGTGTGTGTGTGTGTCATGTGTGTGTGTGTGTGTGTATGGATGCATATGTAGTACAGTGATTCAAAATCAGGTTTTAGTATAGATGTGCTAAAAGGCGCTGCTACGTAGGCAGAAGTGGATCTTGATTGGTGTAAAAAAATTGACATGTATGGTTCTGTGCACGTGATTTTTTGTGTGTATATTTACGTTTACCTCTGTGCGTTCGTGCGTGTGTGTGTGTGTGTGTGTGTATTTGTATTTGCTTGTGCGTCATTGTATCTGTGTATTTGCTTGTATTATTTATATGCGTGTATGTGTAAATCTGTTTGAATTCGTCTGTTGATTAATGGTTGGGAACGTAATCTGTTATGATGGATGCGACAGCTGATAATGGCTTATCTCATTATTAATTACTTCATTATAAAAAACAGATAATTATTGTAGCGCTACAGTAAGTATGCGATACAGAAAGCCTTCTCATTTCAAACTGAAACGAAAGGAGAGAAATAGTCTGTCTAAAATGTATATTTCATTATAACCCGATAGGGAAAAAAATAAAAAAGAACCAAGGTATTTATTTGTTCTTTCGAATGCCATGCCTCTATCCCTCTTAACGCTGTCCATCTTTCGACCAATAACATGTTCGACACACGTTTGATCAGCTGTCTCGGTCTAATCCTTGCCATCGCACCTCGTGTGTATTTTGGCATCGGAGGTAGACACGGTGGGCATAGTAGGGGATACACCGCCAAGGGTAAAAGGTCAGTCTACAGTGTTAATGGGTGATGAGGGGACGGATGTGAATAAGTGTGGTGTTAGACGGATATGGCGAAAGTCCTTCGTTCGGTTGTTGTGCTGATGAAAATTTTAAGCGGTGATGTGTTTCCGATGACAGTGAATTGAGTGTATTGTGATATGGCAAGAGTATTGTGGAAACTATGTAGTACTAAGTGAGAACAAGCATAAAACTGTGGGAAGGCTTTGTTTAAGCTTAGTCTCGAGATTATGTCTGTCACGGCAAATTTTATAAATGACAGTGGCAAAGTTAGGTATTTAAAACTTCGTCACTGCTCTCTGGGCTTACAGTGCAGTCCGTTGGCCACAGTGGTTACAGTGCCAAACAATGAACCATCTTTAGGTCATAGTGCCGTTAAGTCTCGGATGCAGTGTCAGACGGTGATCATAAGTTCAGTGTCATTATAACGACTGCGCTTACGCTTTGACATGCATAATAACTGTGGTTAACGCGACAGCATGCACGGCGAGTGTGTGAGTGTTCTGTCAAATGATTCTTTTTGTGGATATTTTTATGTGTTTGTTTGTTTGCATTATGTCGTTTGCTTGCATTTATATTGGCGATCATACGTTTGCTTGCGTGTATTTTTTGTGAGTTTTGTTTGTCTTTGCGCGTGCGAGCATTTTTTTTTTTTTTTTCGTGTTATGTTAGCGTTTTGTGAGTGGCTTTACATGTGCGTGTACTTGTTTGCTATCATTGTGTTAGAGTTTTCTTAGCGTCATCCTTATAAGCATGTATACGAATATTATGATAATGCTTTAGCAAGTGCGTGCGTTTGTTCTCTTGTGTTTTCTTCAGCTAGTTGGAAAATATGGCAGTTTAATCCAGTTTGCAGAAACGTCGGTGTAATTATAGAAAATAGCATATTATGTTGCAAAATGAATATATATTTTCTTAATGAAACAGAGTCGTAATTAGGGTTGCAATCGGGTACGAAATCCTGTTACTGAATATATATTCCAGTTTATTTATAAATGCAGTGCTCATATATGCAGTACCAAAAATACGTAATGACTTGTACTTTTACGTAATCATCCAGCGTTGAAAACAGTACTTAGGATTATGGTTGATAACAGTCTGCGTGATTTATTCAACAATAATCATAAAATTAGGACACACACACACACACACACACACACACACACACACACACACAAACACAAACACACACAGAGAGAGAGAGAGAGAGAGAGAGCGAGAGCGAGAGCGAGAGCGAGAGCGAGAGCGAGAGCGAGAGCGAGAGAGAGAGAGAGAGAGAGAGAGAGAGAGAGAGAGAGAGAGAGAGATTTAAATACAATGAGAGAATATTAAAGTGATAAAAAGTGAGGAAGGGAGGAACTAGGGGAAAACAGGGGGGAGAGAGAGAGAGAAAATAAAGAAGAGAGAGAGAAAAAGAGAGAGAGATGGGAATGAGAGAGAGATGGGAATGTGTGGCTTGCCGATGTAGGTGAAAGATTGACAGGAAAGATTGGATGGACGATTATAGAGAGCGACAGGGGAAGATAGATGTACAGATAGCTTAATTAGTTGATGGAGATATCAAAAATGAATCGCTGGTCAGATATTTTTCAGGATATTTTATACGGAAGTGTTAATAAAATAAATATTTTTTCAGTTATATAATTATACAGTTGCATTATAAAACCAAATATTTTTACTCATCACTGGATACAGATAAGTATCTGAAATTGTTGCCGCGACAATTAATTTCTAAACGTGTGAACATTATAGCAAAAAAGACAGATCATAAACTTATGAATAGGGATGTAATTTGGCTAGATATGAACTTGAAAAAAAAAAAATACTACGAGTTTATAATATTGAAAAAAAAGGTCCCGTGTGAATAAAGTTTCCCAACACGAATTCCTACCTTGATTACAGTATGCAAACCACGCGTATTTCTTTTGTTTTTATCGCCAAACAATTTTCCCGCGCATTGAGAGAAATACATCCGGGTTCTCCAATTTTCGAGTAGATGGGTAAATGGCTTATATATAACGTTACAGGACAGTAATAACATGTTATTTGTTTATTCGGATAGACAGTAAGTAATCACATTCTTATAATTATTACATTCTAATTATCATTAGCTTGTAACCTTCGGAGAGGGTGTATATGTGGCCCTTTTGTCTATCTGTCTATCTATTGTTTTGTTTTGTAAATGGGATATAACTTCACGGTTGTAGATGTTAGATAATTGTCCCTCTGTCTATCTAATTATTTATCTATCTATTTATATATGTATTACCTATTTATTGTCTATCTATCTTTTATCTGTCTATTACCAAACTATAACCTATCTGTCATTTATCTATCTATGTTTCTATTTCTATTACCTAACTATTATTTATATATTATCTATCTGTTCTCAAAATATGATCTATATATTATATATCTGTTTTGAAACTATTATTTATAAATATATATATTCCCAAACTATTACCTATCTATTTGTTATCTATATCCATCTATTTATCTATCTATCCACCGATCTATCTTTATATCTATCCATCGATCTATCTATCTATCCACCGATCTATCTATCTATCTATCTACCGATCTATCTATCCACCGATCTATCCATCTATCTATCCACCGATCTATCTATCTATCTATCCACCGATCTATCTATCTGTCTGTCTATTCATCTGCTCCAGAAGAGATATGCATACTTACAGGGGGCTATAAAATACAAGTAGCTTTGACCTTCGCGAAGCCCACGACGGTTAAATGCGATAACTTGTGATCAGTATGCAAATTAGCCGAGGGAGCCTCCGGGTTCTGGGCTCACGTGTTAATAACAGTCTCCACCCAAGAGGCGTCCACAGTTATTATTTCTCGTAATTAGGTTCCTGCGTTTATAATTAGCTCGATTATAATTACCCTTATCGAGATATTTACAGCTGTCTCTGTTGGAATGGGGAGGGGGAGTAGGGGGTGGGGGGGGGGGTAAGGAAGGCAGGTAGGTAGGTAGGTAGGTAGGTAGGTAGGGAGGGAGGGAGGGAGGGGGAGAGGGTGATTTTTGGTCCTTCCTACTTACCTATCCCCCCTCCTCACCTGTCCTGTACCTTCCTCTGCCGCTGTCTCCCCACACTTTCCCCACCCCTTCCTTCCCTTATTCCTCCCTTTTGTATCTCCCTTTTCCCCGCTTTCTACCTACCCTTTCCCCCTTTCCTTT
>NC_061820.1:4651011-4656011 GCF_019202785.1 Penaeus chinensis
ACACATACACATATATATGTGTGTGTGTATATATGTATATATATATATATATATATATATATATATATATATATATGTATAATATATATATACATATTAAATAATATATACATTATATATATAAAATATATTATATATATAATATATATAATATATATAATATACATAATATATATATGATATATATGATATATACATATATAATATATATATAATATATATATATATATATATATATATATATATATATATATATATATGATATATATGATATATACATATATAATATATAAATAAAATATATAATATATATATAATATATAAATAAAATATATAATATATATATGTATATATATTTATATATATATATATATATACACTCATACACATATATATGTGTGTGTGTGTGTGTTTGTGTGTATATATATATATATATTATTTATATATTATATATATCATATATATTATATACATATAATATATATATTATATATATATATATATATATATATATATATATTAAGTATTATATATATACATACATACATACATATATACATACATTTATATATATACATATATATATTTATACAGATATATACATATATATATTTATACAGATATATACATATATATATATTTATACAGATATATACATATATGTTTATATATATGCATATATATATTATATATATTTATTCATATACATTTACATATATATAGATATAGACATGTATATACATGTATATACGTATATATACATATATATTTCCATATATATTTCCATATACATACATATATTCTTCAGTATACATACATATATATCCATATACATATATATACATATATATACATTATATACATATATATACATAATATATATATACATGTATATGTATGTGTATATATATACATATTATGTGTGTGTGTGTGTGTGATGTGTATATATAAGTATATATTATCTGTATATATATTACTTATATGTATGATATATATTTCATATATATACATGTATATATTAAATATATATATATATTAAATATGTATATATTAAATACATATATATATATTAAATATATATAATATATATAAATATATATATATATTTAGTATATATAACATATATAATAATATTATATATGAATATATATATATATATTAAACCTTATCGGCACGTATGGGAAGAATACATGCCATACCCAATGTAATAGAAGTTTATTTATCGTATTTACATGTACATGGCTCAACAAGTGCTTAGTCACCAAGGAGTCAGTTATTAGTCCTACCTAGCATATCTGTTTACCCTTTTCCTCGAGTTTTGGAAAGGGTCTCTTGCATTTTTTCATTGTCTTAAATGTTATCGAGATTTTAATAACAATTTAATAACCTTAACAACAATAACAGTATCGATGTCAACTGTATTAAAAAGAAAAATAGATTTTCCCGCCAATTCAAGGAATGGCGAAATCATGAACGGTCACTAGTCTCCTTGCCGGCTGAGCACATGTGAAGCCATCTGTATGTAACAACATTCACAAAAAACTACAGGGATTCTGTATAAATGTGTAGACACACATATACATAAATATATGTATATACATATATATATTGATGTAAGTTTATAGGTATATATATGTATATATAGACACACATATATATATGCATATATACATATATACATATATACACATACATACATATATATACGTATATATACCTATATATGTATATATATATATACATATATATACATGTATGTATATATACGTATATGTATGTATGTATGTATGCATATATGTATATAAATATATGTATGTTTGTATATATAAACACAAATATATGTGTGTGTGTGTGTGTGCATATACATATATTTATATATATATATACATGTATGTATAATACATATACGTATCTATGTATATATGTCTGCATATATATGTATATATATCAATTCAGTGAGCGCTGGTAACAAGACGACAATGCCATGCCCACTGTAATAAAAGTTTTATATATTATCTTTACACATAGATAGCTCTGAAGTGCTTAGTCAACAAGGAATCGGCTATTAGTCTTACCTATTTCTTCTGTTTATCCTTTTCCTTCATTTTTTGAAATCTTCACTTCTATTATTTTATTGTCTTTGTTGTTATTAATATTTTATTAATCATAATATCAATAAGAATGATAACAATGTGAATATTAATAGTATTGGAAAGAAAAAAATCGTTCTCCCGCCAACTCAAGGAATGGGGAAATCAGGATCGGACACGAGGGCCAACTGATAGACTCCTTGCTACTGAGCACACGTGGAGCCATCTGTATGTAACAAAACTCACTAAAATCTAAAGGGAACAGTAAATAAACCCGCTGACATTGGGTTAATATATACATATATATTCATATGTATATGTACGTAAATGTATCTATATATGTATGTATACATTTATATAAGTATATATAGATATATATGTATATATACATAATTATGTATATGTATACATATGTATTCATTTGATATATATGTGAATATATATATATGTATCTATATCTATAGATGTATATATAAATATTCATGTATATAAATATAATTATACATAAATATATTATGCATATTTATATATATATGTTTATACATATACATAATTATATATATCCATATATATATATATTTATATATAGTTATATGTATACATTTAATTTGCATATTTGTGTGTGTGTGTGGTTGTGTACATGGACACACATACATATATATGTATAAATGTGTATGTATATGCATGTGTGTGTATATACATATATATATATATATATATATATCTGTATATTAAGTGTGTGTGTGTGTGTGTGTGTATGCCTATATATATATATATATATATATATATATATATATATATATATATATATATATATATATATATATATATTATATATATATATTTGTGTGTGTGTGTGTGTGTGTGTGTGTGTGTGTGTGTGTGCACATTCACATATGATATATATATAGAGATAGTTAGATAGATAGTTATATGTGTATATGTATATATATCTCTGTATGTATGTATATATTCGTATATATGTATATATATACATGTATATATATTTTTTTTATATATAATATATACACATATACATATGTATTTATGTATATTATTTATATACATCCATGTGTATATACATATATAAAGATACATATGTATACATACCTACTTATATATATGTATGTATATATATATATGTATATATATAATGTATAACGTACATATTTATTTATATAATATATATGTATCTATATGATATATGTTTATATATATATTTATATATTTAATATATATACATATATAATTATATGTGTAGTATGTATATGTATGCATATATATGTATGTATATATATATGCATATACATATGTATATATATATATATGTGTGTGTGTATATATATGTATATACATATACACGTGTGTGTTTATATATACATATGTGTATATATACATATATGTGTGTGTGTGTGTGTGTGTGTGTGTGTGTGTGTGTGTGTGTGTGCGCGCGCGTTTATTGATAAATAGATAGGAAGATAATGTGTGTGTGTGCAAAAGCTGACACTACTAACTGCACGAAATTAATGACAACTATTCTTGGCGATAAACACTGGAAAAAATAATATAATGAAGAGTCAGTATCATTAATTTTTTTTTTTCTTGTTGGTAATAATATATGATGAGAACGACACCTATAATTGCGTTGATGGTTATGATACTAAATGATAATAATGACTGTTATATGACTACCCACACATCATTCTTATTTGAAAAAGGTAACGTTAAATGGCTGAGTATTAACAGGAAAAAAATCGGTAAACGATGCTCGTGTCGTTGTTGTTTTTGTTATTCTTCTCCCCCTCCTTTTTCCTCTCGCTTTCTCTCTCTCTATTTATCTATCTCTCTCTCTCTTTCTCTCTGTATCTTTCTCTATCTATATATCTATCTAACTCTCTTTCTCTCCCCCCTCTCTAGATAAGTATATATATATATATATATATATATATATATATATATATATATTTATATATATATATATGTGTGTGTGTTGTGTGTGTATATATATAAATGTATGTATATATATATATATATATATATATATATATATATCCCTCTCTCCCTCCCTCCCTCCCTTCCCCCCCTTCCCTCCCCCCGCCTCATCCATCCCTCTTCCCTCCCTCTTCCAATTTTCTATCCCCATCTTTCCCACCCTTCCTCTATCCCTCCTCCCCTCTCTGCGCCCTCCCATCTCTCATTTAAAAGAACGAGTTAACGAGCTGCAGTCCCATTACCTCGCCCGGTCTTTGCTCTCTTGGAAAGACCCGATGACGAGACTCTCTGAAAGAAAGGATTCGAGCCTCGCCCCGGTCTCATATTTCATCGTTCCCCCGAGAAGCTGAAGTTCCAAACAGGTTAAGAGTTAAAATCCACGGTCGTTGCCCCCTTTCAGAGTGAATATGATCACCCTTCTCTTCACTTAGCGGTCAGTAGGATGGCAAACCTTTCACAGACCTACTGCTTAGTGAGGGACGAGACCCGTCTGGCTCGGACAAGTGGTAATATATAATGGACATACTTCAAGCTACATAGGGATCGTGGGTCTGCTTGTGTTCGTGTACTGGTAATCTGAGGAGAGAAGTGTTAATACGAGAGACGTGTATGCTAGTTATCTGACGTTTTCATAGTTGCTTATACTAACGAGTCGTATGGAATGTGTGTGGTATTATTGATGCTTCTATAAAACTCCATGAAAAGGACGAGTTCTGGTTCGGGCAAGTGGTAATAATAGACATATATTCGTTTTGACAGGCGTTAATGCCAGATATATGTTAGCATTAAGTCATGTTTTTAGATGCTTGAATATAGGGATATATTAGTAATATGAGAAGACAAGTGTCAATTCCAGATACATACTCGTTATTAGACATGCATCCTCATACTTGTTCATGAAGATTTACTAGTCATATG
>NC_061820.1:4661011-4666011 GCF_019202785.1 Penaeus chinensis
TGCGTGTGTGTGTGTGTGTGTGTGTGTGTGTGTGTGTGTGTGTGCATGTGTATGTGTGTGTTTAGATATATGGAAAATACAATAATTTGATTAAAGGAACACAGATATCAAAGGGCTTTTAAACCTAGTGTACATGTAGGCCTCATATAAACTCAATTTAAGAAGTATTTGATAAAGCGATGAACATAAAAGGAAAAACAAAGAATACAGAATCATGCTTTATCGACGTCTATCATTTTGTAGAAAGTAAATAAGACGAAGCAGAAAAATAGGAAAATTGAATTCTGGACTCACACATTGGACATTGATACACACATACCTGCGTAGAAAAGGTGTGAATAAGAATGAACATCACCACAGAGATGTATTTAACCGGTATTTCCGACGATGAAATGGTCGAAACCAGTGAAATATATATCTTGTATTGTGAAGATATTCATTCTCATTCATACCTTTTCTACATTTGAAAATAATGATTTCACGAGATAAAAAGTCCTCCTCACCACATGCGAGTCAGAAGGGATTAGGAACAAATTTCTCGAGAGGAAATTAGTGCTTGGTGGAGTGCATTAAAAAGGTGCGTCATATCATGTAGGTGGACAGGTGGACAAGGAAGATAGTTACTTGAGATATAACTGAGATGTAACATATATATATATATATATATATATATATATATATATATATATGTATGTATGTATATATATATAATATATATAATATATATACATATATATACATATATATATAATGTTTGTATGTATATGTATATAAACATACATACATACATACATACATACATACATACATACATAAATACATACACACATTATATATATATATATATATATATATATATATATATATATATATATATATATTCATATATATATATGCATGTATATATAAATATTTTTTTATTTATGTATCGCAATATATATAGCGGTATCCAGTGAGAATTACTCAGATTCCGCTGAGACTGTCTCAAAAGTAGTCTCAACTGCCGAAATTTGTCTCAACTCTGTCTCAAATATTGCACAGGTTGAGAGTGTCCTAAGTCATTTGAGACAAACTTGTGAATACGCGCAGACACTTTTGAGGAAGTCTAATATTTTTGTCTCAGAATTGTCCGAGAACTTTAGTGGATAGCGGTCCAGGAGTGGAAGATCCCCAAGCACCGCGGAGTGAGCCATCGGGGCAAGCAGAGAGTTACGGCAAGTGTACCCTATTTTGCTTGAGGTCACGTGGGTACCCCGGTGTGCTTGCGGTCACCTTGTGCTACACGATGATGAAATCTAAGCAGGAATACGCAGGGAATGTGGGGTGCAAGTTGAACTGTCAGTGATAGTAGTGGAATTCTTGGTGTCTGAGAGAGGTATAATTCTTTTTTTCTCCTTTTGCTGAGGGGATGACGCCAAGCAAGAGATTAGATGAATTGTACCCTATATTGCTTGAAGTCGCATGGGCACTCTGGTGTGCATTTGAGCACTTTGCGCCGCATGATAAAATAAACGTCAGAAATACCCAGTTAATGTGGGTTGCAGGAGGGATGTGAGTGATGCCAGAAGAATTCTTGGTGTCTGAGAGAGAGAAATATTTTTTTTTCTGAAGGTGATCCGGGGGCAAGCAAAAGAAGAGAGGCATTGTACCCCACTTTGCTACGTGGGTACTCTGGTGTGCCTATGATCACCTTGCGCCGCGTGGTGAAATCATGAATGAAATACACAGTAAATGTTAAATGAGACTGAGTGATAACAAAGGAGTTCTTGGTGTCTGGAGAGATGATCAGGACAAGCAGAATAATTGTATCCTTATTTTGGTTAAGGTCACCAAGTGCTGTGAGATGGAAGTATACGATGGCGAAATAGTCGGCGAGGGTGAGTGAGCGTGACTGTGCGTGACAGTGAGGAATCTGTGATGTTTGAGAGTTGATTTTTTCAGGAAAAAAAAATGTGTTTGTCATGTTCATTGTTATAATGAATTTGCTATATGAAAATGTAATTTTATTATGTTCTTTTATATAATCTGTTTAATCACAAGTGTGTGTGTGTGTGTGTGTGTGTGTGTGTGTGTGTGTGTGTGCGCGCGCGTGTGTGTGTGCATGCGTATCATATACAAATAACTCTTCATCATTTCATCAGAAAAAGAAAAACAAATGCCTAATAACTACAATGGCCATCTGGCGTCAGGTCTGGACTTGTTCTGCGGCCTGTCTGGAATGTGAAATATGCTTCTCCTAAGCCAGTATCCCATTCCTCTAGCCACCCACCCCTTCCCCAACCCACCAAACACCCCCACCCCCACCCCATCCCCAGTCCACCTTATACTCACACCTCTTCCCCGCCTTACTCCATTTCCCCACCCCTTCCCCACCCTACACTCCTTCCCCAGTTCACCCTACAACCCCACCCCTTCCCAACACCCACCCCGCCCATTCCACACCCCAACCATTCCCCACCCCACATTCTCACCCCTTCCTAACCCCACCCCATCCCCAGCCCACATCCTCATCCCTTCCCCACCCCACCCCTCCCCACCCCTTCTCCACCTCACATTCTCACCCCTTCCTCACCCACCCCTCCCCACCCCTTCCTCACCCACCCCTCCCCACCCCTTCCCCACCCCACATCCTCACCCCTTCCCCACCCCACATCCTCACCCCTTCCCCACCCCACCCCTTCCCCCCCTCACTTTCCCCCCCACATCCTCACCCCACCCCCCACCTCCTGCCAGTCAACCAACCCACCTTGATATCGAATCGCTTCCCTCCGTCTACTTCCCGATCAGCCGGCGCTTCTTGAAGGCCTTCGTGATCTCGTCATTCACCTGATGACCTAAAGGGCCTTTCAGTGTTTTTTACTTTTTCTTTTTCTTTTTTAACTGTTTTTAACTTTTACCTTTTTTCTTCCTTTTTTTAGCTTCCCTTTTTTTCTAATTTTCCTTTTTTCACGCTTTTTTTTCTTTTTTTATATTGTTTTTATGTTATGTTAGATTTTGCTTGTCATCAACCTCTGTAACCTTGCTCATACCTTTCCCTACCTCCTCCCATTCCCCCTCCCCCTCCCCCTCCCCTTCCCCCTCCTCTTCCCCCTCCCCTTCCCCCTCCCCTTCCCCCTCCCCTTCCCATTCCTGTCTCCCTTCTCCCCATCCTTCCCCACCTCCTCCCTTCACCAGTGAATGACTAAGGAGAAGAACTTACGTAAGTGCGAAATTAATATATGTTTTCCTCCTTCCATTTTCCTTCTTCCTCTCTATATTCTTTATTTTTGTTTTGGTTCTGAAATTCTGTTTCTTGGGCTGTTTTTTTTAATTCGAAAATCATCTATGTCTTATTTCCATCATTTGTTTTTGTTTTTTTCTTCCTCCTTATTTCGTTTGAAGATATTTCTTATTTTCCTTTTTTTTCTTTTCTCTTTTTTTATTTTTATTGACCCGGTCCTTTTTTTTTCTCTCTTTATTTTTTTTTTTTTTTTGACCCGGTACTTTTTTTCTCTCTTTTTTTTCTTTTTTTTTTGACCCGGTCCTTCCTAAATGTCTTGTTTTATCTTATCAGCTGTCTGATATCCAAACCACTAACCGGTCCACCTGTCCAATCTTTAGAACCAGCTGTCTGTCCACGTGATCCGTCAGCTGTTAGCTCCCCTCCCCCCCCTCCCACCTACCCCACCCACCTCCTATATGCAATTCTTCTCCCTTACGTCACCTCCTCCCCCCCTCCCCACTCCCGCCTCCCTCTAGTTTTCGACACTCCCCATAAATCATATTTGTTGGAATAATCAAAGGATTTTGTTAAAATATTTTAGATTTCTGTATCTTCAAATATTCATGTTTCCGCATAAATATCCTTAATATAGACAACGAAGTCGGTGGTCGTGAGTCATGGTAAAAAAAAACGTATCTGTATACATGGCGACTCGAGGAAATATCTACTTTAGGAACGTATCATAATTCACGTGACACTAATGATGACACATTGTATGCAATTTTAATATATGTTTGTCCTTGTGAATATATTTTTCTTTCCGTTAATATTGTCCCGTAAAATATTCTTACTCGCGAATAAGAAAATCCCCATTTTGAATAAGAAAATCCCCATTTTGAATAAGAAAATACACATTTTGAATAAGAAAATACACATTTTGAATAAGAAAATCTACTTTTGAATAAGGAAATCTACTTCTGAATAAGAAAATCTACATCTTGAATTTAAAAATCCACATTTGAATAAGAAAATCCACATCTTAAGTAAGAAAATCCAAATTTGAATTAGAAAATCCACTTCTGAATCAGAAAATCCACATCTTGAATTTAAAAATCTACATTTGAATAAGAAAATCCATATTTGAATAAGAAAATCCACATCTTGGATAAGAAAATCCACATTTGAATAAGAAAATCAACATCTTAAATAAAATCCACATTTGAATAACAAAATCCACTTCTGAATAAGAAAATCAACATCTTGAATTTAAAAATCCACATTTGAATAAGAAAATCCACGTTTGAATAAGAAAATCCGCATTTGAATAAGAAAATCCACATCTTGAATAAGAAAATTAGAAATCAGTATTTTTATCTGATGGTTTTTACCCGACCTTCTGCCACTGGATTCTAGCGTATCCTCGGACTCTTCCTCACGACTGTAATCTAATTTACGGCGCCTTTTAACGATTTCCTGACCCCCCCCCCTCCCTCCCTTGTGCCCTTGACTCACCCCCACCCCCGCCCCCACCCACGCCCACACCCACACCCACGCCCGCACCCACGCATCCTCTTCCAACACCGCCCTTTTCCCCACTTTCCTTAAGCTCCTTGTTCAATTTGAGATGAATTTCGAGATACTCCCTCTTCCCATCTTGCCCCCACCCCCCCACCCCTCTAGCCCCCCTATCCCCTGCCCCTCCCTAACCCCAAAGATCTTGAAGCCCCGACGAAAAACAGGTTTGGTTATTTCCCTCTTGCATGGTTCCGCCGTCTTTTCTCGTCCAGCCGCGGCCCTC
>NC_061820.1:4671011-4678511 GCF_019202785.1 Penaeus chinensis
AGGAGAAAAAAAAAATACTTGAGGGTTATTTCAGAAAATATCAACTCTGATTCAGTTATGTAATGATTGTAGTATGTCCACATTTCAGTATACTTTAATCTAGTTATTAAACCGCAAGAAGACACTTTTAAACACGATCTTTTGCACGAGCAGTTTTTAGAAATCAGTTAAAATTTTCCGTGACTTCATCGGGTGCACGTTTTCTGTTGAGCCACGTCGCTGACTTCACAGATATGATCGTCTGGCAGTGGGAAGTCAAGTGGAAGACTCACGTTGCCATACTGCCGCTTGCTAATTAGCCGTCGTTGCATGCAGGCCAAGCGTCCCTTTGCATGGAAGCGACGTAACTGGCTCAACTTTTCCACCCATTTGCCAAGGCATGCAAAGTCATTCAGTCTGTTCGTGCTTCTGAGATTTGGACAAGTTCTTTCACGAAGTCTAGATGTTGCTTCAATAACTTTCTTCCTCTTTCTCTTCCCGGCAAAGGACGAAATAGAATCGTAAATGGCGTTTGAGAACTTGCCACGTAAATAACGACAGAATTCTTAAATTGAAGTGTGTATCTTGCTTTTTTTCCCCTGATGATAAAGCTTCATTCTTAGATCTGTAGATTTATTCATTCATTTTAGGAGTAATATCTGCCTTCCCGATAGTATTTTACAGCGGACCGTAGCAGAAAATATTAATCAGTCGTTACGGATAGTTTTATCACGACAGAATTTTCCTGGATGAGGGTTCTATAGTCACTCAAACTGTCCTGCAGTATCGGTCTGAACACTCTGTTGCATAGGTATTGAGGGGAGTTTTCATTACCCAGACTGCAAAACGTCCTGTTTGAATCGTAAATATTCAATAAAGGGAAAACCCTGGGTCCTTGTTTCATCGCTTAAAAGAAACCCAGTGATCACACCCATACCCCGTAATAAGAGGAATGAAAGTCTCGCCACAAATTATTTAGATGGGAATTTTCTTTAGCTATTATGTTTTCAAAAGGCGAAATAAGAGGAGTTGAACGAACTCACGCCACAAAGATATCATTTTAGACCGTATGAAAGACAGATTGAAATTTGATGAAAATCGTGACTTGCTTAAGTTCCGGCGCCTGGATCTCTTGTAGTTTGCTTCGTTTCAGGGTCTTACCTCTTTATTCTGCTATATTCTGTGTAGCCTTTAGTGATAACATTATTGCGGTCGAGTCCTATTCTGCCTCAGTTTGCCTTCCATCTCCATCCTCGATTTTTTTTAAACGTGAGTGTATTTTCCAGTGACTCCGTAAACCGTCAAATGCAAGAGAATATATAACATTGCTTTGGATAGTATACATGCTGTGCCTAGTACACTCGTACTAATAATACGTGAAGTACCTTAATGGCTATTCTGTTGTGCATTTTACCGCCATGGAAATGAATGCTTTCAATTACCTATCATCTTGTGTTCGTAAGATATGGTCCTCGAGTATTTCAAGGACCATTTGATATGATATTTATTTGTTTCGCCGAAATATATATCCCGACCTCAAAAGTGGATTCACTAATGGTTTGTATAGACTCCGTTTTGTCGTATTCGGTAGCGTACGCATGACTTTAATTGAAAGGTTGAGAAACTTTTTTCGGTGGATAAAAAGAAGCTGATAAAAATAATTGTAGTGGTAGTAGTAATGATGATAGCAGTTGTAGTTGATGTAGAGGATATAAGGTGGCCGTTGATAGATTGGTTGAAGGCCCTCTGGCAAGCGGGAACGGCATTGAGACGATGGCAAGGCGTTGTTGTTGCTGCTGTTGTTGTTGTTGCAGTTTTGTAGTTGTGAGTATTGCTTCTGAGGAGGTTACAGTCGGTATAGAAATATTTTATATTGTATTCATTATTATCGCCGTCATTATTATTATTTCCGCTATATTTATCTTCATAGTCCCCATTATTAGTACTGATTACTGTAGGTAGATAAATCTGTTTTATATATATATATATATATATATATATATATATGTGTGTGTGTGTGTGTGTGTGTGTGTGTGTGTGTGTGTGTGTGTGTGTGTGTGTGTTTCCGCGTGCGTGTATAATCTCCAAAATCTTTCTTAATCTCGTATAATTGCTGCGTAACCTCTTCTTGAACTTTACCGACTAGCTCTTGCCGTTCTGCCCCCCCCCCCCACCCCGTCCCTAAAAATAGAGAACAAGAAAAAACAAAGAAAAGGAAGGGAAACATTTCGAACAACATAAAACCTTGCGAGAGTACTCATTTGTATTTATCTGTTTATGATTTAGCTATATGGAGTATATCATAGTATACAGCATATAGTTTCTAAACGCTAGATAGGAGGTCCACAACAAAGTATTAAAGTTAGCAATTTAACCACAAAGGATGCTAGATGTTGAAAATGCTCCAGGGCTCCGAGGGAAAGAACTCTTTGCTACGGTAGCTCTTCCTCCCACTACCTTAAGTAACACGAGCTCTACCCTCCCTCTTCCCCTCCCCCCTCATCACTGTACCACCCCCACCCTATCACCCTTCCTATTCCCCCATACCTCTTCTTCCACATAACTTCCTCCTTCTACCCTCCGTCCCTCACTCTCTCTTCCTCCTTCTTCTCCTCCCCTTCCCCCAACGCCTCCTCCCTGTTCCCCCATTCTCGCTCCCTCCTCCCTATTCCCCCATTCTCCCGCCCTCCTCCTCCCTTCCTCTTCTCGCCATCCCATACGTCCCTTACAAAGCCCGCTTGACCTTGGTGTAGGGAAGCATGTAAGGCAGGAAGACAAGAAGGGGGAGGGGGATGAAAGGGGCTGGGTGGAAGAATAGGTAAGGGGAGGTGGGGAGGGGGAAGAGGGGGGGCAAGGGTAGGAAGGGGAGAAGGGAGAGGGGGAGAAGGGGGTTATTTCAAGGTCAAGACACCTAGCACACCTGGTCTATGCTGGCCGGGTGCCGTTCCGCTCTCCGCTGTTTGAGTGAATGGTCGCCTCGCCGTCGCTGTCCGCTTGTGTACGTGTGTGTGCGTGTGTGCGTGTGTTGGGGCGTCGGGCACGAGGAAGAACTTTATGAGGCGAGGTGGAGAGTGAAGGAAGAAGAGAAAAGGAGGAAAATTTACACTAGAGTGATAAGGTAAATCTTAGTGTAAAGGAGAGTCGGTACACATTAGGACAGGAAAATGTGAGGCAGGGAAGTGTGTGTGGGTTAGACGTTACACTTGCCCAACTACGCGAGCGAAGGAGAGAGGGAGAGAGAGAGAAGAGAGAGTGAGGGAGATGGAGCGAGAGAGAGAGAGGGAGAGAGAGCGGGGGGAGAGGGAGCGACAGCGAAAGAGAGAGGCAGAGAGAGAGAAAAAAAGAAAGAAAAGAGACGTCTAGTAGACAAGTGTGAGTGTGGCCGAGCCGAGTGATGAGAGAAAGAGCTGAATCACGCTTACCTCATTATATCCTGACTATAGTGTCGTCGGGCCGGGGATTCACCAACGCCTGGGGAGGGGGAGAGAAGGAGAGGGGAGGGAGAGGAAAGGAAGAGGAAAAAGGGGGTAACGGAGAGAGAGAGGGGTAAAGGAGGGAAGGGTTGAGAGGGCGAGGGAAAGGGGAGAGGGAAGAGGTAGACACAGAGAGAGAGAGAAAGAGAGGGAAGAGGGAGAGAGCTAGAGGGAAAAAGTAGGAAGAAGAATGAGAAGGAGAGTAGAAGAGGAGGGGGCGAGAAGAAGGGCAGAGGTTAAAAGGGAGGAAGTCTAAGCGAGAGTACCAAAAGGAGGAGGCGAGGAGAGAGGAAGCGAGGAGAAAGGAGGCGAGGAGAGGAAGCGATACTGGTTTGTTCTTGTTTATATAGGTAAGGCAGAAAACCCCAGCCTTAGGCCCGGCCACGCCCACGCCAGAACAGGATCCGCGTCACCACAACCCGCGTGTGAGGGGCATCACGTGATCGTTGTGGTGAAGGCGGTTGTGATGAGGAGGAGGAAACTTCGGCGGTGGTGGTGGTGACGGCGATTTTTTGGGTGGTGCTGAACGGATTTCCTGCCCTGGAGTGGTGATTTGTGGTGTGTCGAATCTGCGTGGTGATCGTGGTGTGGTGAGCGAATTTCCTGTCATTTACTGGCGTTGTGGTGATTTGTGGTGCACGTGTTAGTATGAGTATTACCTTTCTTATGGTGATGACGCTTTGTTGTGGCGTATACCATAGTGATAACCTATTCATATACCACACGGTGAGAAAGAGAGAGAGAGACAAACAGACAGGCAGGCAGGCAGGCAGGCAGGCAGGCAGGCAGGCAGGCAGGCAGGCAGGCAGTCAGGCAGGCAGGCAGGCAGGCAGGCAGACAGACAGACAGACAGACAGACAGAGTCTACTTTCCTCATGATTTAACGAGTTGATACACAAAGCAAATAGGAATGAAAATTGTGATGTGTCGCTATAATTGGCGTCAGTGTGTTATAGTCTCTGCATCAAGACGGTAATCTACGCGACGTGACGTGCGTGTTCAGGACATGTGTAGGATACAAGTCAGATCCTGTACTCCAGGGGCGTCAAACACAAACACTCCTATGTGCGGCCCGCGTTACATTTGCTATTTCAATCTTACAGTCGGCCATTTTACATGATTAGTTGGAGCCAGTCATTCGTCTTTTAAGATTATCACCTACATTCTTGTTGATTTTTTCTGTTATTGTGTTTTTGTAATGGATTAAATAGCCTGCAAACGTTTTTATATCAACCATATGGCCGTTTCGCCGCGTCGACTCATGATTAACTGGCCCGCATACTGTATACTAAGGGTGAGATGTGGTTCCCTTTTTCTTTTCCCTTTTCTTCTTCTCTTTCTTCCTTTTCTTACTGGTCTCCTTTTCCTTCTTCTTTTCACTCTCCTTCAGTTCTTTCTTCTGCTCTTTCTTCTCCTTTTTTTCAGTTTCTTGTTCTCTCCTCTTTTCCTCCTATTCCCGCTACTTCTTTCCCGTTTATCGTTCTTTCTTTTAGTTCTTCTTTTCCTCCTACTTTCCCTTCGCTTCCTTCTCTTTCTCCTCCTTTTCCTATGTCTCCTTCTGCTCCTTCGCCTACTCCTCTTCCTTTTCCTCCTCCTACTTCCCCTCCTCCTCTTCTCCCCATTTTCTTTCTCCATCTCCTCCTCCTCCTCCTTCTTCTTCTTCCCCTCCTCCTCCTCCTCCTCCTCCTCCTCCTCCTCCTCCTCCTCCTCCTCCTCCTCCTCCTCCTCCTCCTATTCCTCCTCCTCCTCCTCCTCCTCCTCCTCCTCCTCCCCCCCTCTTCCTCCTCTTCCTCCTCTTCCTCCTCTTCCTCCTCATCCTCCTTCTCCTCCTCCTCCTCTTCCTCCTCCTCCTCCATCTCCTCCTCCTTCTTCTTCTTCTCCTCCTCCTCCTCCTCCTCCTCCTCCTCCTCCTCCTCCTCCTCCTCCTCCTCCTCCTCCTCCTCCTCCTCCTCCTCCTTCCCCCTTCATCCCCTTTGTCTCCATCTCCTCTTCCTTGCCATTCCTCGTCCGTAAAAGCAATAAGTACAAGTACAGAACAAGCGCGTGTGTTTGGCAGGTTCTGGATCCATTTATTTCGTGATTAATGAGGCGCCGTTTGAGACACTGAATCGCTCGGCTACTCGTCTGAATTGTCTTTTTTTTATTGATATTGGTGACGTTTAATCTCTTTGTTTATGCAATGAGGAATGATTAGTGTTATTTAACGATATTTACTTGTCTTTGTTATTGTTGTTGTTATAGTTATTGTTAATACTATCATTATCATTAGGGATTAATATTATCGTTATTATGACTATTATTCTCCTACTTCTTCTCCCCTTCCTTCTCCCTCTTCCACTTCTTCCTTCTCTTCCTTCCTCTCACTCTTCCTCCTCTTTCCTCATCTCCCTCTTCCTCTTCTTCCTCCTACCTCTCCCCCCCTTCCTTCCTCTCCTCCTTCCTCCTCCTCTTCCTCCTTCTTTCTTTCTCTCCTTCCTCCTACCTCTTCCCCCCTTCCTTTCTCCTTTTCCTCCACCCCCTCCTCCTCCTCCCCTTCCTCCTCCTCCTCCTCCTACTCCTCCTACTCCTCCTCCTCCTCCTCCTCCTCCTCCTCCTCCTCCTCCTCCTCCTCCTCCTACTCCTCCTCCTCCTCCTCCTCCTCCTCCTCCTCCTCCTCCTCCTCCTCCTCCTCCTCCTCCTCCTCCTCCTCTTCCTCCTCCTCCTCCTCCTCCTCCTCCTCCTTCTTCCTCCTCCTTCTTCTTCCTCCTTCTTCCTCCTCCTCCTCCTCCTCCTCCTTCCTCCTCCTTCTTCTTCCTCCCTCTCCTCCTCCTCCTCCTCTTCCTCCTTCTTCCTCCTCCTCCTCCTTCTTTCTCCTCCTCCTAGTTCTTCCTTTGCAATAGAGCCACCAATTTCTCATACCTGATTGCCTTGGCGTGCGAGAGTTAAGGAAGAGATTTGCGAGGATGGCAGCGGTTCCATCTTGTTCAACAGCTTCTTGAAGTGGCGGTCGTGACTCCTATTATGTGTTTTTTCTCCTTTTTTTTTATCCCTCTCTTTTCGTGTTTTTTTTTTTTTTTTTTCTTGGTTGTTATCGTTCGGTTATGAGAGGCAGGGTTGAGGGTTTTTTGTTTGTTTGTTTTTGTATGGGTGTTGGTTTTGTTTGTTTGTTTTTGTATGGGTGTTTATTTTGTTTGTTTGTTTTTGTATGGGTGTTTATTTTGTTTGTTTGTTTTTGTATGGGTGTTTATTTTGTTTGTGTGTTTGTTCTTGATTTGTTTTTTTTTTTTGTTTTCCTTTAAGAGAAAACATGCTATAAGAAAGAGCACGTTGAATGTCATTAGTTTGATTTAAGACTTTGAAAAGAAATTGCTCTCGTTATCTATTGTTACTTATTTATTAATCTTGATTTTTTTCCTTCTTCCAGGTTGGTCTCGGAGAATAGCGGATTTTCACACATTAAAAGCCACACTTTCATCCTTACCATCATCACCATCATCACCATCATCACCATCAGAAAACTCTTTACCCCTTGATCCCTCGACCTCCCCATCATCACCATAAGCAAATAAAACTCTCCCCCTTTAAACTCTCGAGCTTCCGCCATCACCATCCTCACCACCCTCACCATCCTCACCACCCTCACCATCCTCACCATCCTGATCATCACGACCTTCACCATTCATGACGGCCTGAATCAACGACTCGCCAGCCACGCGAGTCATCATTAACACCTCTTTGTACACAGTTCCAGGTAAGAGGCGATTTTTCACACGTGAAGGGGGGAGGGGGCATAGGGGAGGGGGAGAATGAAGGTATGGGGATATGGGGGAAAGGGGGAGGGGAAGAGGGGAGGTGTGGGGGCCATAGGGGAGGGGGGAGAGGGAAGTATGGGGTGGAGGGAGAGAGGAGGGTATAGGGGTATAGGGGAGGGGATAGGGGGAGTAACAAGGGAGTAGAGAATAGCAACGGTGTCTATATGCGTAGATTACAGATAGGGTGGGGGGGAGGGGTATGCTAGGAAGGGGAAGAGGAGGAATAGAGAGGGGAAAAAGGAGGAGGGAAGGAGAGG